>NC_057807.1:164664435-164964435 GCF_018294505.1 Triticum aestivum | reverse complement strand
CATACAATTCCATGTTATTATGTATCGAATATATTTCTTTGCATTAATGCTATCGATTTCCCGGTCCTGTCATGTTTTCTTTGGTGCAGCTTATACTTTTTTATTGTGCAACATTCCTTCTCCCAACCGAATCTGCACTCCAACAGCCAATTTCCCTTTCTATCTTCTCTCTCACACATTGATTTTTTTTTGCATTTTTTAACACAAATTATGTTAGTTTGTGAGAGGTAGTACAATCTCTATCCCATGCTTATATCAATGGGATTGAATCTCATGTATAATAGCCTTTGTTTCTTCACGTCTTTCAGTGGATGTCCATTCTTCTGCTACTGCACTTTCGTACATCCTTTGTTTGTTGTAATTTGATTTGTGGTGCTGAAGGTCACTATTACTTATTTTTGTTGAGATATATTGCCCTGGTCAACTGTTGAACTATTTCTTTCCCTTTGTGATGATAACATTTTTAGTATGAAAAATCAGATTATTGATGAATTGATCAGGTCTACTCCGTTCGACATCTTAACATGATGAAAGAAGTACCTCCGCAAAAAAGAAAAGCATGGTATGAAAATACCATCTGAAGGCAAAAATAGTCTCTTCAAGATTTCAAGTGCCTTATATGGAATGCCTCTTCCTACTATATATGTATTACAAATTCACTGTTGACTCTAATTTTGTGTGCCATACAGTACTGTTATGTATAACAGCTCACAAATTATGCTATTTATATCACCTTACTATGTGTTACCATGTGATTTGTGTTGTTCAGATTAAACACATTTTTAAGCGTAACTTTGTGGTTCACAAATTCTTTTTATTTCACTGGAAAAACATTTTTAAAATGTTTGAAAAGCTTATCTATCTCTAGATTATTCATGAGTGTTGTATTCAACACAAGGCTGTTTGTATGTTGCAATCTTATGGACTTTCAACCATAATCAAATAGTTTTACAACCGATGATTCATGTACGGATCTTAGTAATGAGCATATGTTACCGCAGCAACGCGCGGGGTATTATCTAGTTTTATACAAACTATCGTGCCATAATCCTGAAGGGGAGCCTTGGCGCAGTGGTAAAGCTGCTGCCTTGTGACCATGAGGTCACGGGTTCAAGTCCTGGAAACAGCCTCTTACAGAAATGTAGGGAAAGGCTGCGTACTATAGACCCAAAGTGGTCAGACCCTTCCCCGACCCTGCGCAAGCGGGAGCTACATGCACCGGGCTGCCCTTTTTTTTATCGTGCCATAATCTCTTGGTTGGCGGTTTTTCTCTACATTGATAAGAAGTCACACACACACACACACACACACACACACACACACACACACACACACACACATATATATATATATCCCTAGTTTTCACCCATTGTAATGCAGATAAATGATGCTAGTGTCCCAGCCACCGCTCATTTCGTTTCAGTGAATATATGGTTAATGTCAACCAGATATAATCCAGTACAAAATACCAGGTGGAAACCTTTACTTGACTAGGATCTTGAGCATGCCAAGAAAAGGCTTCAAAAGTAAAACCAATTTCCAGATTACATGTTGTGCTGTCTTCAATCTCTTGCTAAAATTTCAACCAAAGGGAAAGTACGTATTTTGAATTTTTTGCAAAACCAAGCAAGTTCTCTACATCAAGGGCTTAAGCCTAGCACCAGTTTAAAGACTTATAACCACTATGCAGGTCATGAACGGGTTGGTTACTTTAGGGAATACTACTTTGTTCAACTTGAAAATCTAAACCGAACCATCCAAATAGAAGCCTCATATAAACCTAAGCAAACAGAAGGTGAATTCAAAGGGTTACAAACAAGAAGCCAAAAAAGCCTTGTTCTTTTGTATATATTGCAAATCTGCTGAGACCACGTGGAGTCGTATTTTTTAAAATCGTTTGGTGCATGGTGTTGCATTGTTATCATGTTGCTCCTATATTTTTCACGATATTTGACAACATCTAAGCGGGTGTTCACTTTGCTCGGCTACGGTTAACTAAAGTAAGCCTATGTGTAAACCACCTGAGATACAAGTCAAGCTTGATATGAAATAACAGGAACTGCCCCATATAGGTCAAACACCATTCACGACAATCTAGAGATCAAATAGTAATTTATCAAATGCAATATGTTGCAACGTCAAGGATGGTAAGCCGGCTTACTGGACATGTATCACCTTCTGACGAAAGTATACATTGCATTTCATCTGGATCTGAAATGTATCCTAGTCTCAAGTATGGCAGCATTTCAGAAATAGTTTCCTTCTCTTTGCCTACACAGACCTGAAAAGTGAGGCATATCAATATTCAACACATTCTACTCTCAACTAAATAGGAAAAAGGAATTGAAAGTCCCACTTGGAATTTTTGGATAGCAAGCTTTCCATTTCTTTGAGCGACCATTCTCTTCTCTTGGTATTGAGGATCTTCAGTGTTTAGGGATGCCTGTGATAATAATTTAGGCTTGGTTACAACAACCAAATAAGGACTGTAAAACAGTTTTAGAAATCCCACCTCGATTGCTATGCGATCATATGGATTGTCTTCATCAACAAAACCATAATTGAGAAGCAACCTGGAGTTTGGTTGAGGCCCACACCTGGATATTTATATATTTAAAATCATTGCATACAAGAACAGTACATGAGATCTGTCTACAACATAAATTAAAATCAGCATCCTAATTGCCAAATATAATGAATGAGGACAAGATCAATGCACTGAAGCAAACATAATACCAAACAATTATCGGTTCTCCTGCTTTGTACGGCCGATCGACCAGCAATCGAACAGAACCATCAACAGCAGTCAGCATTGCTTTGCAGTTGCTCTTGTACGTCAACAGTGGTGGGCCCAAGGGAACTAGTGCAAATCTTCGAGCTAAACTAACCTTCTGCTCTTGAGATAAGAAGTACAACAAAGTCAATGGAATGCAGTTTGGGTATGGAGAAATCACAAGCAATGCAATGTTGTTCTCACACAAAAAATTAAGCAAATAAGACAGATTTAAAAAAAAAATCTGCACTAAATATGGAAAGATAATCTAGAGACAGTTGAGCATTGACTGCGAAAGAACAAAATATGTAACTTACAAACTTTTCTAGTGTTACGCTCAAACACTTCATCTACCGTTTGTTCACGATCGTGGTAAGTGTGTCTCGCCCGATTCTATCTCCCTATCGCTTTCATCTCCCTTCGCTAACCCAGCCACCCAGGACCCAACAGGCGCACCGTACTTTCGCTCAACCCCCTCTGTCATATTGATTCCCCATCACCACCATGTCGGCGGTCGGCTTAGTCGAACTCCGCCAAGGCGCTGCCCCGCACTGATCCCGCGTGGCCACCGACGCGACACAGCGTGGCGGAGTCAGCTCGAACCAGCGCTTCTCCCGGGCCGCGCAGCACCACAACCATCGGTCATCTACCCAAAATCCGGCAACCGTCCGCGGTAGCACCGTCTCCTCCTGTCCTCCAACGGACCACGGCCATACCCATGCCACCATCCACGTCGCACCGCTGTCGTCCCCATCCAGGTGGGCCACAGTGTCGCCATCGAGCTCAAACCGCACACCCACATCCTCGCCAAGCCGGCGCCATCTCCGATCTCATGGGGTGCCATCCCCCAGCCCCATAGTAGGCACAGCATGTATAGGTCCAGTTACCACCATTGCATTTTGATGTAGCCCACCTCAGTTACCATTGTTCCTGTGATATAGTTACCAATTACCTATGTTACCTTACCACAATGAAAATGATGTAGTTATCTACATTTCAGAGTTATCATCATAAAATTACAGTTATTGAACTCTATAATTATAATTACCACCATGGCACTGATTTAAGTCTCCCACCTATTCGGGTTACAATTATCATCAAAGCATTGTGTAATTAACCCGTAGTTCATGTTAGAGTTGTCACCTATCTTCCGTTGATATAAATATAGATGCCCAACTTCCGTTGCAGTTACAACACCATGGCAAGTGAATGTGATTATCCAGTTGCCTAGGTTTCCAGGTATCAACATGGCACCGACAGCCACCCAGTTGTTTATGGTATAGTAACCATCATAGCACTAGTATAGTACCAATCATCCAAGTTATTGTTCAAAAAAAGTTACCCATCATCCAAGTTACAATTACCAACACCGCAATTATGTAGTTACCTTAGCTAATTGACCCAGCGCCTGTAGCTCTGCTCGAGGTCGTCCAAATCGACCATAACGCTGAAGGGAGCGCGTCGACCCAGCGCCTGCCTCTTTTCTTGAGTTTGTTAAAAGTCCTAGTCTTGAGCCCTTTAAGGATCAGTGTGTTAGCTCATTCTGCCTGCCCGTTGCTGCGTGGATGAGCGACGGAGACAAAGCACAGCCTGATCCCGAGCTCCTCACAGTACTAAGTGAACGTGGCGCTGGTGAATTGGGTGTCGTTATCAGTAATGATATGGTTGGGAACCCCAAAGCAGCACACAATTCCTATGAAGAGTTTGATCGCCGTATTCGTGGTGACCTTGGCGACGGGCTCGACTTCAGTCCACTTGGTAAATTTGTCAATGGCGACGTAAAGGTACTTGTAGCCCCCAACTGCTCGGGGGAATGGCCCCAAGATATCCAATCCCCAAACTGTGGAGGGCCATGAGAGGGGGGTGTTTTGAAAAGCCTGAGCGGGTTGACGAATCCGCTTTGCATGGAACTGACAAGCCTCGTAGCTTTGAACTAGCTCGATGGCATCTTGGAGGATGGTTGGCCAGTAGAAGCCTTGCCGGAAGGCCTTCAAACCAGCGTGTGTGACGATGCGTGGATACCGCACTCGCCTCCAAGGATATCCACGAGCAGGTCGCGGCCTTCTTCCTGAGAAATACACTCAAGGAGGACCTGATTTGCACTACGCCGATAGAGATCTCCATCCATCACAGCATAACGCTTCGCTTGTCGGGCGATCCTCTCTACAGTGGCATTATGTTGGGGAAGGATATTTTCTTTCAGGTAACGTCGGAGATTGAGAACAGAAGGTCCGTGCTCACCAAGGGTGGTTTCTGGTCGGGAGTTCCTGTGATAGGATTCCCACATCCTTGAACTAGCTCACCAAGCTCAACGATGTCGAAAACCATGCTCTTAGTTCGGTATCTTTGGTGCCGAAGGTGACCATCAAAGACACATGTCCGACTAGTACAGTAACCCACCCCTAAATGGATTTGTCGGTTGCAAACGCCATGGGGGGCACTTGCATCTTCTCGAAGACAGCGGGTGACAGGATAGAGGCATGCGCCCCCGTCCACCAACATGTTGGTAACCTGGATGTTGTCGATCGTCGGAGAGACCAGCAACGGGATAAGTGTTTCTGATCACCAGAGAGGTGGGGATGCCTCGATACTCGAAAGCAATGCATTGACTTCTCGCTCCAACAACTTGAGCTGTCGGCGCGGAGCGGACGTGGATGAGCTCCCATGGATGCATGCTGCAACTCTGGATCCTAGGGGGGCCGAAATGCCATCTTGATAGTCATGGTCCTCACCACCACTGCGTCTGTGGCAAAGATGGCGCTACCGCGTCAGGTGTGGCACTCCATGTCACGGCAAGCTCGGCATCAGTTACCAGCGAGGGCTTGGCTGTCTTTGCAATCCGCGAGAGCATGCCAAGCAAAGAGGTGCTCAGGGCACACCATACGCCAGTGTCCTCGAAGGCATCGGTCCTCTTCTTGCCGTCAAGGATGTCACAAAGATCTTCGGCGCACGTCGGGACAGAATTGATAACCGTGACATGAGGTCTACGACGGCACCTCCTAATCCCACCAAGCACAAGGCTTGATGGCTTCTGCGGTAGGGAGCCCTTACTAACATCTAGCGAGATGATACTTGTCTCGCTGACCTACGGGGCCTCCTGGCGTGGCCCCTTACCATGGTGACAAAGTACTCCATGAGCGACGCCTTCAACATTAAGATCCCCTTTAACAAGTACTCTGTGAGCGACACCTTCAACATCACCGACTTGGCCCCTTACCATGGTGACGAAGTTTTGGATTTGAGGAGGGATCTTCCCCATGGACATCACCATCGAGCCTACGCCAACATCCCAAGCGCCAAGTGAGCCAACAACTAGAGCACACAAACGTGGCATTGAAATCGAGGTGAACTCACTCCTCTTTGAACTTTGTACACATTCATATGAGACATGGCTACTACCTCAAATGCATACCCTAAGCAACTCAGGCACCAAGGGATTGACCATGAAGAAGCGAGGACACAAGGCTAAGTCAAAGCAGAAGAGAAGGAAGGTGGCAAAAGTCACGGCTACTACACAGCAACCAGACGTCCGGCCAACTACCCGGACGTCCGGTCGGCTACTTGGGCCTCTAGGTTAAGCCTGGACGAAAAGGCTCTCTGGATAGCCCGTATGCAACATCAAAAGGTTTTTCGCAAAGCCGAACGTCCTGCCAGCTACCCAGATGCACAACCCCTGGAGCGTGCAGCACGGGAGCCAACCCAGTCCAAGCACCGGCTATAGCCGCCAAACGTCCGGCTTGCCACCCAAATGGTCTGGCCTCTTACCGGACATCCGACCTGCCTACTTCCAGATTGGACGAGAGCCATGTATCCCATCTCCTAAGCCATGTATCCCATCTCCTACCTCCCCCATCTTGGCCCTAGACTATATTAACCAAGTCTCTCGCTTTCTAGGGTTAGAAGCATATTAGACCTTCTTGAGAGAACTTTGCTCATCTACAGATCTACCCCTTCTCCATTGGAGACTAAGGCCTCCATTAGGAGAAGAATCCCAAGGGCTTTCCAAGACCTCCATATCCTTAGGATTGGGGAAGATCTATCTCTCAAGACCTCACTTCCCCTTAGGGATTTGGGAAGAACTTTACCTAGCTACTTGTTTCCTTTTGTTAACTGCGGATCTAGTACAGCCTCTTAGCTTGGATGCTTGGAGAGCACATGTGTGATGTGGACCTTGTTCTTCTAGTGAATTTCCCTTGTGTTTGTTGAGTTCTTGTGTGTTCTTCCTCTTGATCCCTCCAAATTGTGAAGAATTGGCACAATTGGGGCTTTGCCCTACATCATTTTGGGCTACTGAAGCCAGGTTGAATCTCCATATAAACCTCTTCTTGAAGATCTCCATGCAAGAATCCATTCTTGACATCCAATTGATGCAGTAGCCAACCAAAGTTAGCATCACAAGAAATAAGATTTCTTATTGTACTCACATTTGCAACTGGTGCAAAGGTCTGGTCATAGTCAATCCCGTAGGTTTAATTGTAACCCCTTGCCGCTAGTCTCGCCTTGTATCGTTCTACTTTCCCTTCCAAGGTTCTACTTTCCCTTCCAAGGTTCTACTTTCTCTTCTAGGGTTTGCTTGACGTTATACACCCATTTGCAAGTAACTGGACTTTTTCCTTCTGGAATAGGAACAAGATCCCATTTCTTCTCCTTTGCACATGTCTACTTGGGTCTCTCGAGGATGGTATATGTAACACCCTGAGTTTTGCCTCCTCATAACTTAGAGCTAATAGTGTTGTTAGGACCCTTAGTGGTGTTTGAATTTGTTTGAATTTAAATTTTTGCTTCTTAATTTGGATCTTTTGAATTTCTTCTTATTGAAATTGAATTGGATCTTCTGCTTGCATAAGGTGCTCTATCTCTTAGGAAAAATCCTATAGCTATTCTACTACAGTACTTCATCTCGAACTTTTACCACTGATCATGCGATGGGGAAAGCTCATAAAAACATTTTCTTACAAAAAGTATTTTTTCAAATTTAGGTTTTCAAAAAAAAACGACTTAAGGCTTGAACTACAAGTACTTAATTTAGGTGGAATAAAAACTTTGCAAAGCTATATTTGGATCATTTTAGATTAGGACTTCCCAAAACCACCAAAATATTATTTTCAAAAGTATACTACTCCCTCTGATCCATAGTACTTGTCGTTCAAATGGATGTATCTAATACGGATCGGAGGGAGTAGTATTTTTTATCAGCTTTTTCTCAAGGCCAAAAATGGTGCTTAATACGTTAAAAATATTCTCCTGTTTCAAAAATATATGAGAAAATTTAGAGAGGCTCAGGAGACATATAGTTTCCACATATATGAGTTTCAACCCATGGTCATGACTAAAATTTTGACTAGATCTACAATTTCAGCTCTGCCAATTTCTAGGGTTTGAAACTTCTACACAGAGAATTATCTCCAAAAATTCTCAAATAATTCACGCAGCCATAAATGTTGTCAAATATCCATCCTACCAAATTTCAGCAACCAGATCATCCATTAGCTTAGTGAAATATCTGTTTTTACATTTCATGCAGAAACTTTTGAAAATTTTGTGAAACAAAGTTACTTTGTTTTGCCTCAAATTTTTACCAGAGGTTTCTTATCCATTCATCCTCATCCAGTGCAGGTGCCAGCACTCAGCTCAGCTCGGAAATGTCCAAACACCCCTGCCTAACCTTCTGGACAGTGTGTAAAACTGTAAATGCTGTCTTTTTCTCACCCTGGACCAAAGCCTTGCCACCTAGCCACCCCCAGGTTGACCCACATCAATTCCAGCACCGTGGCAACACCCTAGGCATCTTATTTCTCTCGCTGGCACTCTGGACAAACCAAGTCAGACCCAACAGTGCACTAATTGGCACTGCTCAGCCCCCTGCATTGCTCCAGTGCACCCCTGGCAGAAGGATCATGTCACAGCCCTCCTTGTGAACTCCCACGGGCGTTGGGCAAAGCCCCAGCTCTCCCACACCTCTTCTGTGATCGATGGACACTCGTGTCCGAAGCTGAGAGCACACTCCACGTGCCCCCAGCTGTCGATCCCTCCCTCTTCCAAAGCCATGCACCGTTCTCCTGGCACTCCCCCAAGACCCCCAGACAAGCTTACTCTCCCCCTCTCGCTCTTATTCTCTCCCAAACACCTTGGTCGGAGCTTGAGCGCGCTCCAGATTGAAGTTTTGACCCTCCGGTCGAAACTTGCTCTCGGGCGAGCATCAGGCCCAACTCTCTTTTCCAATCAGCTCAAAATCACCCAATCAAACCTTAAAACCAAAAGCCCTTTCGATTGACGTCGAAAACCCCGAATTCGAGCAGCTCGTCGCGGCCTCGGGTCACTGTGAAATCGGGCGGTACAGACCACCATTCGACCTCCTTCCTCTTCCTATAGCTTCATCTCATCGCTAGGAATCTCATGCGACTTTTATTTTCTAGCACCGCAACCGTATTCGAGTCATTCGTCGACGAGCTCGAGCACCACCGCTCGGGAGCATCACCGCCGTTAGGTTCTTCGTCGCCAGCCGGCATCTCGACCTCCATCCGATGCGATGTGCTCCCTTGAGCTCGCACATATCGCCGGCGCTTCCAACGGTGGCCGGTAGCACCTGCCATCGGCCGCCGACCGAGGCCCCTGTCTCCTCCATTATGGCGGGAGGAGGAAGACGAACCTACCCAGGGGCCCCGCCATTCAGCCGGCCAGCGAGCTGCCAGTAATTGATGGGTGGGCCAAACCATTAAGTGGAAATGGTTTTGACTGGATCCGCCTCCCCGCGACGGAAGCGTACTCCGAAGAATGCGCCTTCGACGTCACGGTCTTTTCTCGCGTGGCCGAGCGGCTAGGCCAGAACCAGTTCACTGCACCGCTAAGTCGCGCCCAATGCGCACTTCTGCCGCTCCAGATCGGGCCAGTTTTGGCCCAGTTAGGTATGCCCTTTTTCTTTTTCTTTATTCCAGAGACCTTGTTCAAATCCTAGGAATTCAAATGGAATCCAAATTTGATGCTTCAAATTCCTAGATGCTCCTAAATTCATGCTCTATCGAATGGAGTAACATGCACATTTTTCCAGTAGGTTTTTCTGTACTGTTATATAGCAAACCTAATGTTCTTTCATATAAAGTCAACCTTTAAAAGTTCCTAGAATATGTTAAGCTTCATGCACTAGCCAACGCAACCATAAGTCCCAACCGATGGAAAGGGCTAGTTCAACCCAAATATACTGTAACAGAATAATCATTTGTACACCAAATTTGGTGATTCAAATCCCTAGCTACTTCTAAGTTCATAACCTATTTGGTGAACATTTTTGCCATGCACTATTTCTACACCGGGAATTATTAGGCCATTTCTACATATGTAGTCACATTTGCAAATCCTAGGAAAATCATTTGAACTCCAGATCCAGTGAAACCAACTCCTAAATGTGTCTAAAATCTCAATCTATTTAATGAGTGCCTCTACTCATTTTTACAAAAGGTGTTTCTGTATAGCTCTTTAGCAAATCATTCTTCCTTTGATCCAACTTTAGTGAGTTGCCCAAAAATCCCTATAGCTCTAAAATCAGTAGGCTCACCTTGGTTATTTTTCATATAACCAGAGAAGTCCTAGAAAAGTAGAAGCAATATTTTGAGAGCACTTTTACGTTTCTGCCCTATGTCGTGTTGCTTAATGTGTTAAGTTTTGGCGTTAGATAACAATGTAAACGAAGGACTCAGACAAGGACCAGAAGCTTTTAAAGACTTTCCTGAGCCAGGCAAGCAACCTTTTGACCATGTTGATCACCCATATATTTTTCTCATTGAGTAGAACTATTTTCATGCATTGGAAACTATGATTAAATGCATTGCTAGTTTAGTTGATCCTACTTGCATGTTATAGGTGTTACCCTAGCTGCCGATAATACCTGTCCTTGTCAACCCGGGAAACATTTGGTGGGCATAGCTATATGCTATGGTAGTTGCTTAGCCATGCGAAATGGGTAGCAAGATGTAGGTTGGACAAAACAAACTTATTCAAGAGTTTTATGAAAACCCCGTCGGATGACATTGGTGCCCGAGGGAGTAAGTAAATGAAGGTTTTCATAAAGGATTAGATTTAAGCATGTGACCATCGGCCCAACATTTAGCGCAACCACGATACCCTGGTACGGGACAGATGTTACCTTGTTCGATACTAGTAGAGTGCCCACATTACTAGTGACGGGAGTGGACGTACTCACTCTCGATACGGAGTCGCTCTCAACATACTGAGGCGGCTTATCATGGTTTTTACTCGCATCGGGCACACCGTTGGTACCCTCATGTGTGTGTGATATGTTGAAAATTGAGGTAGCACCTCAGAAGCCAAGGCTATGATATGATGAGAAGTGTTGGACAAGGGGTAGGTACCAATCGAGTGGACTCTATTAGTGTCGTCTGGGAAAAGGTAACGATCGGGTGCTTATCTCAGGTGCAAAGTGAGTTTGTACAGTGAGATGTCGTGGTAGACACGGAAGTTCCCCGATTCTTGTAGGTAAAGTGTGCAACCTCTGTAGAGTGCAAAACTATTTGAATAGCCGTTGTCCTCGGTTAAGGACAGTTGGAATGACCATGCTTAGACTATGTCCACAAAAGTTGGTGATGATGGTGAGAATGGTGATGATATGAGAAAGATGATGATGATGGAAATGACGGTACGCGGTACCAAGAATTATGAGATGAGATGATCAAGTTGATGTTCAACATAAGCTATTATATCACCGTGGTTCTTCGGACCATGAGGCCTTGTTGTTTTGAAAACATAGGTCATGAGCATTTGAAAGTTAGCTTTCCGCAAACTGCTAAAATAGTGTAGAGCTTTCGTTGTACTAAACCTTGCATGAATATTCTGCTATTACATATTTTGGGTTGCTTGCGAGTACATTCAAATGTACTCGTCTGGCTTGTCCCTGGCTATTAACTTAGCCAGGAATGGAAGACACTGGCTTTGAAGATGAGTTCTTCGACGACGCCCCTGCGAACTAGGCCGCTTCCCCAGTCAGCTTGCCTGTAGGTTATGGCTTACTACGTGAGTTCAAGCTACCGTCGATGTTTCTGCTGCAGTATTTCTTCTGGAGTTGCCTTTATGGCTTATCTATGTAAGACTAGACCATGATGGTCATCTCTATGTAAGACTTATTCGTGTTGTAATGGATGTATGCTTGTGATATCAGTTCATTGTACTTAGTGGCACACCGATCATGGGACCACTATTAGATGAGGTGGGTTCGATCTTATAGGCCAGTGCCCTCACAGTATACTACTTGACTCTCATATGTTGTGGGCCTATAGGTTTGAGCCCAATGACGAGCATGCAATGGAGGAGGTCAAGCACAAGAGAGCGCCTACACCATCAACGAGGGAAGCATGGAAGTGAAGAAGGACCCACGAATACGGCGGCCCAGAACGCAAAGACGGTGCCCGAAGGCCAGTGAGGCCCGACAGTCCAACCGTGTGTCTAACATGTCAGATAGCCCGACTTGGCATTGCTCTCTAGACCATGTCAGACTTTGGGTCGGACATGGGGTTAGAACCTCCAACATGTCAGACTATCAGGCTTAAGTTGGACTATCCGACTTTGCATGCATGCACTAAGATGGGCCCAACCCGTGTGTCTTCCTTTCCTACTTACCCTTCATGAGCGGACCTATATGTACCACTCCCCCGCCTCAGATCTAGGGTTAGCCAAGAAATGACTAGACATTAGAGCTTAGCTCATGTACCTCCCTTGTAGGATTACTCTTACATGGAGATTGCTCCCTTAGTGGAGATCAAGGCCTCTTGAGGGGAAGACTCCATAGGAGTAACAAGACCTCCACTTGTGGGAAGATTCATCCATGGAATTCAAGACCTCCATGTCTTAGGACTTGGGGAAGAACCCTAGCATGTTACATCTCTCTCTTGTGGATGATTTGGATCAACTATTTATCCACCTTTTGTTGCAACTTATGTGTCGATTTGTGCTAGTTTTCCTTGTGATTTCCCCCGTGTTCTTCCTCAAATCCACCTCCAATTCATGAAGATTGGGCCATCCTAATGGCTTGCCCCATATCACATGTGATCTAATTAAAATGAAAAATATTTACAGCTAAACTGTTTAATTCATATGACACCATACATTACTTACTTGCGAAACAAATATTAAGCCCCGACTTGAAACAAATGGAGATAAATCAAATGGCGCAGGCGCCATGTTGGAGAACTACAAATAAATGCTTGGCATATTACCTGCAAATGAACCACACAAGACTGTACTGCAACAAATGCCTGCTTGAAGATCTCAAACGGAAACGCCTCAGTAGGTACATCAAAAGGGTATTGCTGCATAAAATTCACATGAGAATAAAGAACCGACGCAACAAACTCTCGTGGAAAAAAGATAAGGAGGATCAAGAAAATACCTTAAACAATGAACCTGCCATGAACCACAATGTATCAAGCTCATTATACTCTCTTCTTATTCCCTCATCTCTAACAACAACTTCATCCTGAATCATGAGAAAATCAAAGCTGGGATGTTTATGGTCTTCTCAAATATTAATTAATCTCAGATTAAAGAAATTAGATGATAAGTCAACATTAGTAGATACAAACACTAACCCTCATGGGGCTGCCATTCAGGTAATCCAGTTCACTTTCAGTCCATAAAAGAGGTGATTCAACAGCTAGTTGCCCCCTGCCTCGCTGACGATCAAGTTCTTTAATATACGGGTACCAAAGTGAATCTCTTCCTTGCTTCTTCTCATACATGAGATACAATGCCAAGCATGCCAGCTCAGACAATTTGTTTGTTGTTAACAATTCAGCTGCATGGTAGAAAAAAAACATAGCATTACATCATTTACATGTTCTTTTCTTGGTGTCTACATGAGAGCATTATGCCATTGGGAGCTGTAGTTGTTTCACTTTAGGAGAACCAATGCTATTAGGAGAAACATGACAGACATAAGCACCAAAAATTATTACTAATCCAGATAATGAGAAGACTCTGCATATCACATATGCAAAATACGTGACTTGAATAGAAGAAATATTATATCAGTTTCCAAGTGTTTCATGGTTAAACTACTTCCAGCCAAACTGTACTTATACTGTTCTTTCTCTTATACTAGTATCATGTAATTAATGTTTAAAAGCTAAAAACTCGTTGTTACAATCATAGCACAAAATAAACATCAAAGGGAATGCTACAGATAAATATGCAAATCAATTGAAGCTATTGAAGAATAGATAGGGATTATGTCCAAATTCCTAACTGATAATGCTCTTTTAGCTTTATAATCAACACCCATGTTAAGGTTGGAAATTGGAACACAAAATTTGTTCCCAAGTTCCAGCAAGGGCTATATTTGCACAAATCCTACACCACAAATAGGATGTTGCATTTTCTCCACTTGTGAGTGGGAAGACAAAAAATCAATTAGGACCACCTAACTCAGAAGAGACAACTGTTACTCTTTTTGACATAGAGATGAGCTTAACCGAAAAATGTGTAAGCATGACACTGTTGAGAAAGGTAATGTTAAATATCTGAATAAAGCGGATTCACAAACTGTCGCTGCAATTGAATCATGCTTCATAAAAGCATACGTCAGTGAACTCCAGATATACTCAGCACAGTTACTAACTTACAAAGAAAATTCCCCAGACCACATACGTATTGCTGGTAACAAGACTACCAAGAAACTACGTGGTATTGCAACACATAGAAGTGGAAAGAACATCTTACATAAGAAATGACCTGCACAATATTTCTACAAATTCTTTTCATATGTAACCTACTCAGGGCAGGAACGCTTTCGGCATAATACCATTGCAAATGCCAAATTCATTTATTAGATTACCAAATGACAGAACTCAGCCGGTCTAGAGCCAGAGGCCAACTCACCAACCGACTCGTCGCCGAGAACCCGCTCCAGCGTGACAACGAGCGACATGGGCACCTCGAACGCCACATCCCCCGCCTGTGCAAAGCAGAAAGCCGCATCAGGATCGCATGTTCACCGCCGAATCAACAACTAACCCTGCTTGCTCAGTACCTCGAGGTCCTGCCCAGCAGCGACGAAGTGTAATGGCCGGTCTTTGCCCCCGCGAGAGCACGGGACGGGGCGCTCCAGGATGGCCACCTTGCCCGGCGGCAGCCCATTCGTGAGTAGCCAGTCAGAGAACCCGCCAGCGGAGGATGCGGACGAGCACGCCGCGGGGGCGGGAGGCCTCTGGGTCCCGGAGGAGGAAAGGAGGGTGTCGGCATGGCAGGCGGCGAGGCGGAGGCGGGAGCACGAGCGCGTGCGGGGCCGGGGGAGGCGGCGCAGGAAACAGGGGAGGAGGCGATGGTGGGTGCCGGACAAGGCGGAGGAGGCCATGAGTGGCGCTCGAGATTCGGGCGACCGGTTGGTGTGGATGAGGGAAAGGCGCGACTGGGCCAGGTGGAGCCATATTTTCCAAGCAAGATCATCACGGACAAGAGACATCGGATCCTAATTAGACTAGTAAACGTGTACGTGCAATGCACGTCTATTATTATCACCAGATGCATAGAATAAACATACGCATGCCGACCTCCCTAATGATGTCGCGTTACCGACGTCAGCCTGTATTGTACTCCCAGCACACCTCTTCCAGCGGGTCAACGGTGATGTACCCGCTGTCGTCCTCGTCAAAGTAGGCGAAGGCAGACAGCAGGCAATGCTTGTTAATGTGCACTTCGACCCGATGAACTCATCGTAGGCAATGATTCTGCTACTCCATCTTTCCTTTCCCTCTGATAATCAGCCATGCTTGACATGAAAATGCAAGTTGGCCCTGAGTTCATAGAAGCTATAGAAATTTCTAGGGGTAGCTCGATATGACTTTGTTCAGAATGTTTCATGTAGGATTGTTGTACATTCCATATATTTTTCTCCCTGTACTGGCCAAAAAGAAACTTATGGACACTACGCACATCCTGATGGAGCTTGCATTGGTCAATAGATGCTACACTTGAACATCCAAAATAAACAGAGTAAGCATTAGTACCAGGGATTGTGCTTGTCATATACTCCCTCCGTCCCAAAATTCTTGTCTTAGATTCGTCTAGATACGGATGTATCTAATACTACTAAAATGTGACTTGATACATCGGTATTTAGACAAATCTAAGACAAGAATTTTGGGACGGAGGGAGTATTTAAAATCTGAAAATATCATCAAAGTATATAGCATACTCCATGTATAATCATACTGAGTTTGGCAATGTACGAGTGGATTAATACCAGAGAATCAGATAAGACCAAATAAAGCTAGCAGTTAGTCAAGAACATCCATTGTGCTGGACTAACATACTATAGACACAGAGAAACAATTAGTTTTAGGCATACTGTTAGGAGGACCTACTATTTAACAAAGTTTAATGAGTACAGATTCACCTTTTGCATAACCAGATAGGAAGATTATAAGTAGTATGCTAGTGCTTCGTAGCCTACAAAAAATGTTGTGCTAGTGGCAAAGAGAAACTAAAAGATAAGATATAAGATACGACCGCAATATTTAGAGATTATGTAATGTCAGACAAACAAATTCAATTTTTTCCTTCTTACTGAAACAAAATAACTGTTATATCTATCAGGGCATCATGAAGTTCAAATGAAAAGGTCTAGGATATACCAATATTAAGTATTTTTTCCTCAAAAGAAAAAACCCAAATGTGAAATCTGAGCCTCAAGTCCTTAACAATGCCTGCCTGCAATTCAATAATTGTTTACTCATGGCATCTATCTATTTGAAAAGGGTACAATGATGTCAGAACAAAAATGACTTGAAAATAAGGATAATCTTACATTGCAAGAGGACGCGACCTGATAGTTCCAACAAAGAAAAGAGGACAGAACCTGAAATCTTTTTGCACTTGCATATAAAGAAGTGTCATCTGCAGATCTCCAACATACTGATCAGTGAAATCTCCAAAAGAAATCTGTTGTGAGGAACTGAAGATCACTTAAAAAAATCAATAGTCCCAACATATATAAACAGCGAAGGGAAACTGTGGTGCAAAATCATAATAGGTAAAGTCATACGTTAAGCACAGTCAAAAGAAAATTAGAAGATAAAAAGAATTATCAAAGGCTTCATCAAAATTTAAAGGTTGCAAAACTATTTTTTCTGAATGCGCAAGAGAACTATGCGGCGTTCCATTAATATAGAAAAGGGTAATCCGCCGTAGATCAAGAATTACATGAGAGCATGCCGGGCTATCTGCGACACAACCAAATCCGTAAATGGTTTCCCTTTGCTCCGTGTTAGATCAGGGACCACTATGCCTGAGTCCAACATTATTCCAAATGATGTCTGTGACCAGTTATCACTTTCTCCCATACACTTCGTAAGAAACGATGAAGATATACTACAAATAGTTCAACTTGTACTCATGCATGAGAGTTTAAAAAAACTGTTACAACACCTCAATTCAACAGTACCTTGTTTGGGTCAGCCAACAGCACAAGATCTCCAATAAATTATAGTGCTTACCATTCTGCAAATTTCAAGTAATGACACTCCTTGCGTCAATCATAACAGAAGGAGGGCATGGTGGTATTACCGTGAAACCACAATGAAAGCACCGGTAGACTGTATTATAAAACTGGGGGTATTATTTACTCAATACTTGATTTATTCTGATGTAGCAATGATCTGTGCCTACATAAATACCTTCAGTTTGTGCTGCCATTGGAATGATTGTAAAGAATTCACCAGCATCAAAAGTTTGTCCTCCCATTGGAATGTATATTATTTACTCATTATACGAACTGTAAAACCATGATATACTGATTAGCTAAATTTCAGTGTAAATTGCAGAAACCACAAACAAAATTCTATAATGGTCGCCAATAATATCAGAATAGATGCCTAGTATTACCAGGAAGCGCCCCCAAAATGCCATAGCGATCAGTGCGGCGATGGCCGGTAGGATTGATTTTTTGGAGCAGTATTCATATAGAGTCCACCAACGGTCAAGAAGAACGCATAAAAGCACTGTCAATCGATAGTATGGCAGCAAACCTTCTAAAGGCGGACATAGGAAATATTATGTATGCACTGCAGGCAAAAATGCATAACGATCATAAGGCTCCGAAAATTGCTAGAAACAATCACACAACTGGCATTCATGGGATACCAGCAACATGATCTTTGCAGTACCAATCTGGACATGTAAGCAGCTAACTTTTCACACAACAATCAACTTGAATAGAGACAGCAAAAAGGTTTGAGCAATTAATCTGTTCACAAACACTACCTCAATAAAAATGGTTTTTGAGGTAACATTGGATGATAAGAAAATCAAATCATCAACCCAGCTGTACCTGAACAAAATGATATGGCCATCTGTACCTGAACAGAATTAGATGGCCATCTGTAGGCCCTCTTAAACTACAGCTTGGAGATGAGTTCTTAAATCTGCCTCAAATCACATGATACAAGAAACTGAAAAGGAAACTACGAGGAAATGCAAACACAAACGTTTACCTCTGTGGAGATGAGTTCTTAAATCGGTGGCCATCTGTAGTTCCAATTAGCCCGGTCCCTTTTCTCCAATGGAGACATGTAAGCAACAAAACTTCAAAATATGAGTTGCTTGGACTACAAATTTCCGAAATCCTGAATAATTCAATATGTCCTCATAAATTTCAGGAATCCTGATGGTAGCTATTTGTCTCTGAGTATATGCTGGCAGAATATGAAATTGGTTTGCTTGGTCTCTTGAGTATAGAAACTTACTTGCGACTCCGGCGGAGTGGCAGCGTGGCTGCGTGGCGGTGGCGGAGTGGCGGCTTGGCGGAGGCGGCGACCCGCGGCGGGGCGGCTCCGGCGGCTGGGAGGCTCCCGACGACCCGCGGCCGCTTCCCGTGGCTCTGGCGGCGCGAGGCAGCGGTGAAGGGCGCGGGCGGAGGCGGCGACCCGCGGTGGGGCGGGCTCCCGCGGCTGGGAGGCTCCCGGCGACCCGCGGCGCAAGGCAGCGGTGAAGGGCGCGGGCGGAGGCGGCGACCCGCGGTGGGGCGGGCTCCCGCAGCTGGGAGGCTCCCGGCGACCCGCGGCGCGAGGCAGCGGTGAAGGGCGCGGGCGGAGGCGGCGACCCGCGGTGGGGCGGGCTCCCGCAGCTGGGAGGCTCCCGGCGACCCGCGGCGCGAGGCAGCGGTGAAGGGCGCGGCTGCGGGAGGCGAACGACGCGGCTGCGGGAGGAGGAGGAGGAGGTCGTGCGGGAGAAGGAGGAGGTCGTGCGGGGGTGGGGGGCGTTTTTTTTGCTGCGGGACGATTTTTACTGCGGGCGATTAGCGATCGATTGTGGCTTGTTGCGTGGTTGGTAGCGTTAAACACAGAATGATTAAGGGCCATTAGATTTTGATGATGGATGGATTTGATTGTTTGGATCTGCCCCTCTCTTTCTTTTATAGTGGTAGTAGATTAGCCACCAAAATGCTATTCTAAGCTCGAGCTCAGATGAGCTCGTTATCTCCATCGTGAGCTAGCACTAAGATTCGCACCGTGCCAGGTATTCATGTGTGTATTCGAAGTTGTATATTCCCATATCTCACTGACGATGGCCCACCCAAGCCCGGCGACACCAACGGCCGCCCGCTTGGCGGCTCAGACGGGGGCAGTCGTCCTGTGCTACAGCTCAGACGTGGGATACCAAACGGTGGGCCTCCCGCCGCTTCATTATTTGTGCACAGCAACCAATCCATCACCTTTCCTTGGACGATTCTTTCCCCCACAACCTCCCTTTCTTTCTTCAACCTCGCCACCAAGAACCAGATCAGGAACCATGACTACTTCATCTTCTTCGTCTCGGGCCGACGGCACACTCCCGTTGATTCCTTGCCCATCCTGTGGCGACAAGGTGGTCACCTTCATTTCATGTGCTGGGAAACGCTTCTACAAGTGCGTCCGAAAAGATACAAGTTTTTCATTGCAAGCAAAAGTCCATTTTAGCCATCCAGATCCCCTTTTCTGAACATGAACATGATTCATGCGGGTTGGGTTATGCATGTTTTTATATCCACGGGTACGTATCTGCCTGAGCTCAGTAAGTACGGCTTGTCTCCGCACGTACTGCAGCAGCCTATAGCCGTGTGCCCATCTTCCTCTCTTCACCACAAACCCAGGCGCGAGCATAAATTTGTGGACGACGGCCAGGCAGAGATCCAACCATCTCGAGGACTTGCTCGGCCACTACTCACTAACCTGCTCCTGGTTGCCACTATGCACTTCTTAATCTTCGTGTAGCGAAGTAATTAGTGCTATAATCCTGTAATGGCGACGGCCTCATTTACTAAATGCATTATGTAGTATGGTTTCCTGCAGGCTCGCATGTTATTGTCCTGTGTAGTGCTATCGCAACCTCTCTACTTGTTTGTCAGGATAGCGTAATGTAATCATGGTTATCTTTGTATAATACATATTAAATTTATGTTCCTCCATATGGGAGTTGTTTCTTCAAATAATTTTCACGACTCATGCTACAACTAATAGTTTTAAACCCCACATACTTTTATTCATGTCTAGTGACATCAATCACAGACCTACTACTACATTTACTTGGTGTCTGCTGCATGCACAGCCGGCCACCCCCCGATCAGTCTACTCCGCTCCGTTCTCTGCGGACTGGTTGACACTAGCCTCGGAAGCAAGCCCCTCCCCAGAATTCTGAAACCACGCCACTCAAATTAAACAGACGTAACGAAGAAAGGGAAGTAGCAACCACGATCCACCTACAATGTCGTTAGCTCAAGCTGGCCTCCTTTTATGCAAACTCCCCTACAAGCTTGGTAGCGAGTCTGGCTGCATGTTGTTGTGCCACTATCCCATTGTATCCAGCTGTTCAAATTCCAAAATATTTTATGCAAGGTTCTGGGTTGTTCCGTCATATTCAATCCCACTCCTTCAGGAACCATTCCCCTGTTGTCAAACAATTTAAACATCGCGACTAATTCTATCTCACATGCCAAATCCAATCCTCGGCACGGAAGGTTATACACAAACACAAATTAAAGCCAATCAGCAAAGGCCATGCGTCCATGCGCCAGTCATCCTCAAAGATTTAGAAATAGCTGACACGGGTTTTAACACATGCACATTAGGATCAGCTTAACCAGTCCAAAAACCCAAGAATAACTTAAAACAAGCATACATAACAATCCAAAACAAATATTTTACATTACTCAGTAGTCTCACAGATTGCATAGTAACCACAAGCACGTCAACAACAACTGAAACTCACATAAAAGATATGATCCTACTTTACATATCCAGCACCTAAAGCATAATAAACTTCCACATGAGACAACAGCTCCTAGCTAACACCTCCCCAGTGCAGAAGAAAACTATACATAAACCACCGGCCACTACATTCCATTGGCTAGCCTAAGCTCCTTTGCTTTAGTGTTGCATCGGTCGCCCTCAACGTCGGTGTAAAAACCAGCGGATCTCAGGTAGGGGGTCCCGAGCTCTGGGTCTCGGATCAATGGAGAACAAGGGACGAATGACATGATGTTTACCCTGGTTCGAGCCCTCTCAAAGAGGTAAAACCCTGCGCCCTACTTGATTATATTGAAGTGTAGGATGATGGTTGTTGTTCTAGCCTCTAGGCCCTCTACGGACTAAATCCTCTGATTTATATAGGCACCAGGGGTACTAGGGTTACACATAGTCGGTTACAAGGAAGGAATAATCATGTTGATTCTTCTTATCTTGACTTGGGGGACACACCAAGGCATCAAAGATCTCCCGTCCGGATAGTCGCCTCATAGTCCGGCCTTCTAGCAATTGCAATGCGGCCCACCTGTCGGGCCCATAAGAGATAAACCGGCAGCCCGAGGACCCCTCAGTCCAGGACTCCCTCGGTAGCCCCCGAACTAGCCTCCAATGCCGGTGCTCACGATCCCTAAAGTCTTTATGTGTCCAAGGCTTGCGGGGCAAGTTCTTCCCCCCTCTCTATGTCCGGCTGACCATAGTTTGGTCCCGATAACTTTCTCAATCCATCGAGCCAGCGCGGGGCCCACATCATCGATTCTCACGCTGGATTAATGAAGCCCATCGGTTCCGGTGCGCCAAAAGGGGGCAGACGGTCCAACAATCTTTTTACAGAAATGCCCTTTACGGGACAGGGTGAAGGCATATTAAATAGGCCAGGAGATTGATAGGTAACTTATCCCAAATCAAGAAGTCGGGACGCCAGAAAATTCGGGAGAGTCGAAGCTCCTCCTCCCGCCCCCATGGCCTCCTTCCTGGTGACCGGGCGAGCTACATCGTCTCCCATCTACAACTTAGCAGACTCATGACACAAGGATATCTCCCCGCTTCAGATCTCATTTCCACCCTTCTGGGACTAACCTCCACGAACGGTGAAGCCTTCAGAGAGAACTTCCCCGTTCCACGCAAGGAAGAGAGGGTATGTTTCGTATCCTTCCTCTTATGAGGCTTGGGTTTTCCCATTCACCCCTTCCTTAGGGGTCTGCTAGAGTTCTATGGATCCAACTCCATCACCTCACCCTCGGGTCAATCCTGCACATCTCAGGCTTCGCTGCCCTTTGCGAGATGTTTCTAGGCTACGAGGCCCATTTCGAATTGTGGAGAAAGCATTTCTGCCTCGTCCCTCGTACCCGGGGAGGGGACCATCTTTGAAGTGGGCGGAGTCAAGGTATGGCACATAGCCGGGACAGGGTACCCCATGGGGACCCCGAACAAGGACTTTGACGAGTGGACCTCAGAGTGGTTTTATATCAAAGATGTCCCCTTTACTTGAGCCAGCTCAGAGGGGTTTGCCCGAATACTCGGACGTTCCTTTAAAGAAGCGGTTTAATTGGCAGCCGAAAAACCCTTCTCAAGGGGAGAGGTGCCGAAGTACAACATCTGGCCGCTAAGGTGAGGTTGCTAGTTCATAGCAAGCTAACCATCATAGACGTGATGGCCGCCACCATTACTCGATGCGTGCAACCTCTTCAACAAAGGATGCACCCCTCGTGGCATTATAATGGGACAAGCAACGCGACCCGTTACAAAGGGAAGGGGTCTGACAACCAGGCAGCAATGGCAGCTATATTGGCCGACCTCTTCAAGGGAGAGGAAGAAGAGTTTGCCCGTCTAAGGAACAAGGACGGCTATTCCATCTATAACCCCATTGAATGGGTAAGCTCAACTTTCATTTGCATAGTTCGGACCTCTGCATCTACTGATCGGATCTTTCATTCTTTTGAACAGAATTGGAGGTGTTAGGTTGAGACCATCAGCTGCTCCGCTCCACAACTAGAGAATCATTCCCGTGATGATGACCCGGGGTTCCATGATGACCCAGAGACGTCAGTTAATTTCGAGGACAGACTTTTTTACCAGGAGAGCCTCGATGGCTCTAAGGTGGCCGTACTAACCGGTCACCCCGGCCCCTCACTTCTTCCACTGTAAGTAGCAAGAAGGCCTCTTCCCGAAAAGGGTGTTTGCCTCGCACCATTCCGAGTGTACTGACATCTACTCCCAAGGGTCGCTGCACCACACGCCGAACTCTGACGAGAGCGGTGCCTACCATGTCGGCACCAACCAATAGCGGAGCTTCTAAGCGCAAGGTATCCATGGGAGCTACATGGACAACACCCCCCTGTTGGGGAACGTAGTAATTCAAAAAAAATCCTACGATTACGCAAGATCTATCTAGGAGATGCATAGCAACGAGACGGGAGAGTGTGTCCACGTACCCTCGTAGACCGAAAGCGGAAGCGTTTAGTAACGCGGTTGATGTAGTCGAACGTCTTCACGATCCAACCGATCCAAGTACCAAACGTACGACACCTCCGTGTTCAGCACACGTTCAGCACGACGACGTCCCTCGAGCTCTTGATCCAGTAGAGGATCGAGGGAGAGTTCCCTCAGCACGACGGCGTGGTGACGGTGTTGATGATGTTACTGGCGTAGGGCTTCGCCTAAGCACTACGACGATATGACCGGGGTGTTAAATTGTGCAGGGGGCACCGCACATGGCTAAGAGAATAATTGTTCTCCTTTAGGGTGCCCCCTGCCCCCGTATATAAAGAAGGGAGGGAGAAGGCCGGCGGCCAGGAGGGGCGCGCGCCATGGGGAGTCCAAATAGAATTCCCAATCCTAGTTGGAGTCCCCTTCCTTTCCAAGAGGGGGGGAGAGAGAGAAGGAGTAGGAGAGGGAGAAGGAAATAGGGGGCGCCACCCCCTCCTAGTCCAATTCACACCTGCCATGGGGGGCGCACGGCCACCCTCCCCTCCTCTCCTTTCCACTAAAACCCATTAAGGCCCACTACTTCTCCCGGGGGGTTCCGGTAACCTCCCGGTACTCCAAAAAATGCCGGAACCTTTCTGAAACCTTTCCGGTGTCCGAACATAACCTTACAATATATCAATCTTTATGTCTCGACCATTTCGAGACTCCCCGTCATGTTCGTGATCTCATCTGGGACTCCTAACAAACTTCGGTCATCAAAAACACATAATTCATAATACAAATCGTCATCGAATGTTAAGCGTGCGGACCCTACGGGGTCGAGAACTATGTAGACATGATCGAGACACATCTCTGATCAATAACCAATAGCGGAGCCTGGATGCTCATATTGGCTCCTACATATTCTACGAAGATCTTTATCGGTCAAATCGCATAACAACATACATTGTTCCCTTTGTCATCGGTATGTTACTTACCCGAGATTCGATCGTCGGTATCATCATACCTAGTTCAATCTCTTTATCAGCAAGTCTCTTTACTCGTTCCATAATACTTCATCCCACAACTAACTCATTAGTCATATTGCTTGCAAGGCTTATAGTGATGAGCATTACCGAGAGGGCCCAGAGATACCTCTCCGAAACACGGAGTGACAAATCCTAATCTTGATCTATGCCAACCCAACAAACACCTTCAGAGACACTTGTAGAGCATCTTTATAATCATCCATTTACGTTGTGACGTTTGATAGCACACAAGGTGTTCCTCCGGTATTCAGGAGTTGCATAATCTCATGGTCTGAGGAACATGTACAAGTCATGAAGAAAGCGGTATCATAATGCTGAGCTACGGATGGGTCCTGTCCATCACATCATTCTCCTAATGATGTGATCCCGTACATCAAATGACAACACATGTCTATGGTTAGGAAACATAACCATCTTTGATTAATGAGCTAGTCAAGTAGAGGCATACTAGGGACACTATGTTTTGCCTATGTATTCACACATGTACTAAGTTTCCGATTAATACAATTCTAACATGAATAATAAACATTTATCATGATATAAGGAAATATAAATGACAACTTTATTATAGCCTCTAGGGCATATTTCCTTCAGTCTCCCGCTTGCACTAGAGTCAATAACCTAGATTACAAAGTAATGATTCTAACACCCATGGAGTCTTGGTGTTGATCATGTTTTGCTCGTGGAAGAGGCTTAGTCAACAGGTCTGCAACATTCAGATCCGTATGTATTTTGCAAATCTCTATATCTCCCTCCGCGAGTTGATGCCAGATGGAATTGACGCGTCTCTTGATGTGTTTGGTTCTCTTGTGAAATCTGGATTCCTTCGCCAAGGCAATTGCACCAGTATTATCACAAAAGATTTTCATTGGACCCGATGCACTAGGTATAACACCTAGATCAGATATGAACTCCTTCATCCAGACTCCTTCATTTGCTGCTTCCGAAGCAGCTATGTACTCCACTTCACACGTAGATCCCGCCGCGACGCTATGCTTGGAACTGCACCAACTGACATCTCCACCATTCAATATAAATATGTATCCGGATTGTGACTTAGAGTCATCCGGATCAATGTCAAAGCTTGCATCGACGTAACCATTTATGACAAGCTCTTTGTCAACTCCATAAATGAGAAACATATACTTAGTCCTTTTCAGGTATTTCAGGATGTTCTTGACCACTGTTCAGTGCTCCACTCCTTGGTACCTCCCTGCTATACTTATAGCAAGGCACACATCAGGTCTGCTACACAGCATTGCATACATGATAGAACCTATGGCTGAAGCATAGGGAATGACTTTCATTTTCTCTCTATCTTCTGCAGTGGTCGGGCATTGAGTCTTTTCTTCGGGCAATCATGTGCGAGGAGTTATGTTATATTACCGTTTAATGTAATAAACATCTTTCGAAGAAAATAGTTCCTCCATAGGTTCCTTTCTTCGGGCTGTCATGTTGACCATGGGTGTGTTAGCCGGATACCTGTAGTATGCAGGTGTTACTTCGGGAAAAGAACACTAGTGTTTTGGTGGTGCATCACCAAAGTATTTTTACTTCCCTCGTGGGTGACCAATTATTTTTTTAAGAGTGTTAGCTTTCGGCTTCACCCGTCTGAGGTACGGACGCAGCTGACCCGGTCGTTGCAATCGCAGAGGTGCTCCCTTTACTGCCTAGATGAACAGTCGGTAACGTAGGGGGTAAGCATAGGAGCGAGGCAACCTAGCTTGGCAAAAACTTAAGTCAAAATGATGCATATAATGGCTTAAAAATGAGAAGGGAAGGGTGTAAACATGACATAGGTGAATAGGTGCACACAAAGTATATTGATTGGCTTCGTTAGAGAAGCCCCCAAGTAGATCCGGGTACTACATTTGAACATGTATACCTAACGAACTTAACATAGTTCGGTCTAACTAAACACAGCCTAGGGAGGGACTAACCACCCGAAGAAGTACAAAAAGGAAATAGAAAAGGAAAACAAACACGTGGTATAGTTGGAGTGGTGACACCGGACTAGCCGTAGAAGAGCCGAAGCCGAGCTGCGTTCCATGGGTTCGGTTTGAGGCGATTGTCCGCTGGGTTGCAGAGACGATAGGCTCCTCCTACTAGTACTTCATCGATTATGAAGGGACCCCCCCATTTGGGCGAGAGCTTATTCTTCTGCTTCTCAGGGAGGCAAAGGACGAGCTCGCCTACGTTGTATGCCTTCGCCCAAACTTCCCTGCTTTGGTAGCATCGAGCCTGCTGTTGGTAAAACGCAGAGTGGGCCCGACCTACGCCGTGCTCTCCTTCCAGGGTGCCCAGGTCGTCCTGCCGATCTAACTCAGCCTCCTTTTCTTCATACATGCGCACTCTAGGCGCGTCATGAATAAGGTCGCAAGGGAGGACTGCTTCAGTGCCGTATAATGTGAAGAAAGGTGTGTATCCCGTTGACCGGTTAGGGGTGGTGCGCAGTCCCCATAATACGGAGTCGAGCTCCTCCACCCAATGGTAATCGTGTGACATCAGCTTGTATTTATTGAGCACCATCTCCCACCTCTTCTCAAATTCATCCCCCAACAACATGTGGTTACACTTTGTAGAATTCTGCTCTGAATTCACTCTTCTTTGTGTACAGAGGACCCAACGTCTCCTTTACTCTCTTCAGCACATGCCACTTGCACCACCAATGTAGTGTCTGGCATAATGTTCTTGATTGCCACCTCCATGGCACGGTTCTGGTCTGAAATATCACATACATTGAACTTCTTCAGTACTAATATGCACCCATAAATTAAACTTCAAGGCATGCACAAAACAGATATATAGCTTACTTGTAAGTATGGTCATTGGTGGTGATCCACCCATCATTCTTAGAAATTCAGAGAACACCCACTCAAAGCTCTCAACTGTCTCGTCTCGAACAAGCACACCAGCTAGAATGATACTCTGGAAGTGATCGTTAACTCCAACGAACAGCCCGAAAGGCATGTCATACAAGTTTGTCCTGTATGTCGTGTCAAAAGTTAACACACCTCCAAAAAGGTATACTGCAACCTGATGGTACCACTTGCCCACATCAGGTTCTTAACCCTTCCATCGCCATCAGCTTGAACTCCGTATGCAAAGTGGGGATCCTTTTGCACCAACTGCAAACACTTCTATCGTCTTCCTCACGTCATCATCTGATTGCTCCCTATTTATCTTCCCACACAGATTGCGCAAAGACCTCTTGGTGAACGGAATGTTATCCATTGATCCACAGAAGCCTCCTTTTTTGTTGTACACTTTTGCAAGGTTCACATTGTTCTGCCTCAAGTGCTTTCATCAGATCCTGCTATACACATCAATATGTTTGTGCGATGGCCAGTGGATTGTCTCACCAAAGTTTGGGGAAAGTGAATGATTATGATTATCTCTATGCTCATAAAAGTCTAATTAGAGCAGAACACTCGCAGTGACATGACCTTGTGTTCTCAACACCGTCTTTGCCCTGTCAAAAATAGCTATGATTTACTTAACAACCAAAGTAGTACCGCGAAACAGATATGAATTATCCATCACAATCTATCGGAAAAGAAAATTAGCTACTCACCGAGCAGCCGCACACTGTCTCCTGCATGCACTTCGTCCTCTCCACATTTAGTCTAATTTAGTCTACTCTTGCCATATCGGATGCCAAAATCTCTCTCCATGAATACAAGTTGTAGAAATTGTTTGCCTCGGCAACAGAATCAAATGTAGTACCAACAAGCGGGGTAATCACATTTTCAGTCAGGTTCTCTGTGAAACACCTTACTGCTTTCTCGAAAGCACTAACATGGGTTGGGCATGGTCTTCAGCTGGGGGTGGCTGCACGTATCCTAAGCCTGCAACCACAGGCACATACAACATGAATTCCCTAGCTCAACATAGTTACCAGCCTACAAACACAAGCTCATGTTAATCCGAATTATCTAACTCTGGGGATCAATCAAATTTCAAAGACCAGCATAATATTCACCAATTATTTCTGACTATACAGGCCAACAAGCAAGCAAACAAATGCACATTCAACATGTTCCTAAATTTCCAGAGAGCAAAATCTACTTGCAACTTCAGAAACAAGAACCATGAATCTTGTGCACGCAGACAACAATCGACTATCCGTCTTACTTCAAGATTTATTCTCTGAAATTGTACCCCTTTTTTTCACCACAACACTAAAATATGATGGAATGCAAGCTCGTATACCTTTTGTTCCACCCTACTGCTCAGGGATTCATCTTCCAAGTTGACAACTTCGACGTTGGCGAGGAGCTGCCCTTTTGTTCGCCGCCGGTTCGTTAATCGTCAAGATTTGTGCGTTGCCGCTGTCAAGCGTAGCCTGGCGCTCCGCCTACTGGGACACCTCCACAGACGCCCGCTCCACCACGGGGGCACCTCCAAATCGCTGATCCGAGTGACAACCATGGTCACCGGAGATGGCACCAAGCTTTCCCCCAACCTCCTGTAGCACATTGGATCTGAAACTTGGAGCGGGTGAACCAAAAAACTGGATCAGGTAAACCAGAGGGACAAATATGTAGGCGGCATCGTCGAGAAGCTAGAAATCCACGGGGTTTTTGATTTTTTGCCACCACTGTACTTTGATAGTTTGCCACTCCTTACATTGTAATTGATCTATTGCCCCTCTTTACTTTACACTTTGATATTTTACCATATTTTCACACAAAAACAACACTTGCAAATGATTGACATAATAGATGCATAAAGTAGTGGGCCAAAACAATAAGACGCCCTGACCGGATGGGTTTCCGGCCGAGTTCTACAAAAAGTGCTGGCACATTATTAAGGGGGATTTGCTACCTATGTTCCATGATTTGTTCTCGGGACAGCTTCAATTATTTCACTTGAATTTTGGAACTATCACATTGCTTCCTAAGAAAACGGATGCTGTGAGGATTGAACAATTCAGACCGATATGCCTCCTCAATGTTAGTTTCAAAATTTTTACCAAGGTCGGGACTAATAGGCTTACACAGATTGCGCATACTGTGGTGCAACAGTCCCAAACTGCATTCATGCCGGACAAAAATATCTTTGAAGGGGTGGTAGTCCTACATGAAACGCTCCATGAAATCCATTCCAAAAAATTAGATGGAGTAATTTTTAAGGTGGATTTCGAGAAAGCGTATGATAAGGTCAAATGGCCATTTCTCCAACACTCATTACGTATGAAAGGTTTTGATGAAGCCTGGTGCAGACAGGTTGAATCATTTACGCAAAAAGGTAGTGTGGGAATTAAAGTAAATGACGACGTAGGTCATTATTTCCAGACACATAAAGGCCTAAGACAAGGAGATCCGATGTCCCCTATCTTGTTTAACATTGTCGTGGATATGTTAGCAATTTTGATAGGTAGGGCTAAGGAAAGTGGTCAAGTAGGTGGATTGGTACCTCATCTTGTTGATGGAGGTGTTTCCATTCTTTATGGAGCATGACTTGGCCAATGCGAGAAATATGAAGTTGGTGTTATGCCTATTTGAACAATTGACAGGGCTGAAGATTAACTTTAATAAGAGCGAGCTGTTCTGTTTTGGTAGAGCCAAAGACGAAGAGGAGGCGTATAGGCAATTGTTTGGGTGCGAGTTGGGAGAGTTACCTTTCTCATACTTAGGTATTCCAATCCACCATCGTAGGCTGACAAACAAGGAATGGAAGTGCATCGAGGACCGATTTGAGAAGAAACTGAGTTGCTGGAGGGTAAGCTCATGTCATACGGAGGCCGATTAATCCTGATTAACTCGGTGCTCACGAGTATGCCTATGTTTCTCCTATCGTTCTTTGAGGTCCCAGTTGGTGTTCGGAAGAGACTGGACTTCTATCAATCGCGGTTCTTTTGGCAGAGTGATGAGACCAAAAGAAAATACAGGCTTGCTAAATGGGATATCATTTATAGACCGAAAGACCAAGGGGGTCTTGGTATAGAAAACCTTGAAGTCAAGAATAGATGCCTTCTTAGCAAGTGGCTGTGGAAGCTCTATTCAGAGACTGATGCCACGTGGGCTCAAATCCTTCGCAGCAAGTATCTTGAGACAAAAACTATGTCCCAGGTTTCAGTCAGGACGACTGATTCACCCTTCTGGAAAGGACTAATGAAAGTCAAACAACTTATGTTTAATAGGACAAAGTTTGTTATTGGCAACGGTACTTGCACACTTTTCTGGGAGGATACTTGGCTCGGCGAGACACCCTTGGCCATCCAATACCCTTCGTTGTACCGTATTGTTCAACGACGTGAGGTGTTCGTAGCTTCGGTTTTTCAATCTATCCCCCTTAATATTCAGTTCCGACGGACGCTGGCGGGCAATCGTTGGGAAGAATGTCTCCGTCTAGTTAGGAGACTGATGGAGGTCCAGCTTTCCCAACAACCTGATGAATTACGCTGTAAACTGACTAAGTCTGAAGTATTCACAGTTAAATCAATGTATATTGATGTTATTAATTCGAGCTCCATTCCTACTTCCAAGCATGTTTGGGATGCCAAAGTTCCTTTGAAAATAAAAATGTTTATGTGGTTTGTCCACAAATAAGTTATTTTAACCAAGGACAATTTAATAAAGCGTAATTGGACAGGACCTACTAGGTGTAGCTTCTGTGATTGGGATGAGACTATAAAACACCTCTTTTTTGATTGTCCGTTGGCCAAAGTCCTTTGGCAAACGGTTCACATTGCTTTTAATATCAAACCACCGAATTCTGTTAATGCTTTATTTGGGACATGGCTGAATGGGATTCAGCCTGACTTAGCGATACACATTCGGGTTGGGGTTTGCGCGTTGCTGTGGACTATCTGGACTTGCAGAAATGATTTGGTTTTTAACAGAATATCATGTATCCACTTTTTGCAGGTTATATTCCGAACTACGGCACGGATCCGTTTGTAGTCGCCACTCACTCCGACGGAGGCCAGGGAGCATTTGGTTACTGGATCTTTCCGTTGGGAGATGATAGCTCGGGATATCTTCAACCGGTTTGGATGGCGGTCATGTAATAGGATAGGCATCTAGTTTACTTATCCATTGATAGCCAGCCGGTTGTGGCCTCTTATCTTGACTAGTTGTGGTTTCTAGCCCTTCCTGGGCTCTGTGTGAGCTTGCTTTGCTTTTTTATTGTTTTGGAGACCTTGGAACCTTGTTGACACTATCTTTGTTTGGTTAATAAGATGGCCGTATGCATCGTTCTGACGCAGAGGCCGGGGAATTCCCCCTTTTCGAAAAAAAAACTAGTTTGACCATCATCCAGCCAATTCACCAGTTGAAGTCAAATTGAATGGTGAAAGGGGATGAACTCGTTCACCGCCGCCGCCCCTGCTGTCCTGCCGCCGTCGCCTCTGCTGATGGCCGCATTCCCCTCCTCCTTGTTCCGCGCTCCTTTAATCTGTCCGTGCTGCCGGAGTACCAGATGTCGTCGGTGATGTGGGCGCCGCTTTCCTCCGGTCTGTCCGTGGCGTGTGTCGGTGGGATCGATATGTTTCCTCATGCATTGCCTGCATGTTGTGTAACTCGTCGAAATCAGTTAAGCTGTCTACGTGCAGCGTGTACGTCCTTTTCATCCAAAGAATCCATCAAGCAGCATGCTAGATTACCTTGGCTAGCTTGCGTATGTACAACGTGTACATGCTCGCCATCTCCGGTGCTGATGCCGCTGCTTGTGCTCGCCAGAGCTGAGTGGGGAGGGGAGCGGCGCCACGGCCCATGGAAAAGAAGCAGACGAGCAGCGACGTGGTCTATGGGGAGACGAGCACGGCGGCAACAGCGGCTGATGGGCGCGCTTCAGTCGCTGGAGCACTGCGCGGCACCCGCCCGTGTGGTCTGGTGTTCGCCCTGCACCTGCATGGCCATGACTCACGGTTGTGGGCCGTCCGCCATGGCGCAGATCAAGGAAGGGAGGGGCAGAGCGTGGCTTGGCTGGGAATGGCGGGTACCGGGGTCGCCGCCGGCTCCCCGCGTTGTTGCCGGCGAGAGGGTGCGCATAGTCAATCTATAGGGCAGGGATATTCTTGTCATTTTACATGGGACCTACCCGACAAAGAGCAAAAGATCAAAGTGCAAAGTAAAGATTGGCAAAAGATCAATTACGATGTAATGAGTGGCAAATTATCAAAGTGCAAAGAAAGTGGTGGCTAAAAATCAAAAACCCCGACATCCACATACCCTGCCGATCGATTGCATCAGAAACTCCATGTTGCCTCGCCGCCGGCGCTCGCTGCCTCTATCTAGCAGTCCTCAGCCCACGAATGACATGCCCTAGCCGAGAAGACTGTCGGCACTGTATTCAATTCGCGTTTGGAATCATCTCACTGAAAGTGAACTTCCAGAGCCATAGACAGACGGAAGCCATGTTCTCTGTTCCACCGCTCACCTTGTTTGCGGGCAACAACCGTCCCCCTTCGCCAGATCCGCCCATTGAAGCGGCATGCAATGGCCCACCACCCATCCGCAGTCACATCCAGTAATTCGCTACAAGACATGATTTCTTCAGTTTCTCACACAGCCGTATATAATAATGGCACAGATCCAAAAGCCCTTCAGGATTCCTAGATAATGGCCTCATATGAGCTCGCGCTGAATTACTCCGTGTCCGATTAGCCAGGCTTATCTGGGGCTGTGGAAATAAGATGCACTCTATCTAGCTTATTTGAGAAACCCAATTTAGTTAACCCTTAATTAGCAATTGCGTGTGGGGAGGGTCTTTGTCTTGCTTGATCTTCTCCTACATAACATTGTGACCGCAACAGATTCGAAGTAGGTGGCGCATAATATACTAAAAGGGAGTGGAGAAAGCTATGGACAAGTTATTTCTGAAAACATAGATCATTAGAGTTCAATTGCACATTTTGTTTTGAGGGAAGAGCTTCGAACTATGAAGCACACACATAAGCTAGATTCTCTCGTTTTAGGGGTCAAGGACGTCATTCTTGGCCAGGCCAGCCCTGTGACCCGGTTTATGTCCCATTTCATATAAACTTTGAGTAATAAAGTTTGGTCTTTCCAAAAACAAAAAGTTAACCCTTAATTAGTAGACTTCTAAAATAAATTTTTAAGCTGAGCTTCTAAAGTAAGTTGGGCAGAGGGTACCTTATTTCCACGGCCCTAAATAAGCCACAAAAGAACCGACCCTAATTCTTTTTCCTCTAAAATTTTTATCGTGGTTTGTTGCTTTAGGTTGATTTTATCCTTGGGTTTCAATTATGTTATAGTGATGTTTTTTTATTCATGCCTCGTGTTGGGCTGCTCACGCTATATTTGATTTATTGGAGCATCTACACCAGAGCTGAAGCTGGATGGTGAAAATGAAGAAACCACCGGATCCGCCTTGTACACATCGGCGACTCATCGTTCCCATCCTCCTCGATAAGAACTGCGACGGTAACGACAGTTGCCCCTCGCCTGCCTCTCGCCACCCTCAGACAACCCCGCAGCCACATGTGTCGGTAGCGGCGGCTGTGATGCACGCACCCGTGAAATGGGGACGGTCCGGTGGTGGTGCAAATGAAGACACGCCAACGTAGGACTTGCTGGCAGCGGCGACCATGTCGCACGTGCATGCTTGTGTGCACAAGGACACACCGGTGGTAGTCACACAACACAAGGGAGTGGGCGCACGACCACACAGACAGAGATTCTGATATGGGGTAGGGCCCAAGGGTGGCCCAATCTTTCACACATGGAGGGGGAAAGATGAACACTCAAGAAAAGGAAAATACTTAGTGCAAGATCCAAGTACACATCCACTATTAAGGAAAAAGACATATAAAATCCCCAAAGGTACATAAAAAACAAAGGGAAAAGAGTTGCAAGGGTAAAGTCTTTCCAAATTCAAAGGATATGAGGTCTTGATGGGGTTTGTAACGCCCGGATAATTAGGCTACAGTAAAACTCTCCTAATGATGCCATGTCATCTCTGTTACTGTTGCTAATCAAATATTAGTTCAAAACATTTCAAATTCAAAAAATGAATTAGTGACAAACACCCAAAGTTTCAAAAGTGGAAACAAAAATGTTCGGGCAGTGCCAGTATGGCATAGGTAATTAAGGTGTAGAAGAAACAATTTTATAAAATACTTAATTGCCCTAAAATAAATAGAACAGAAAACAAAACAAAGAAAAAAAAAGAAAAAGAAAAGGAAAAGAAGAAACCCCCTTCCCCCTGGGCCAAAGGGCCCAACTAGCCAACAGCCAGCCCGACCGGCCCAGCCGGCCTGGCCCGCCTCCCTCGGTCGCTCCCTCCCCTTCCCTGTTCCCCCGACAAGGGTCGGAACAGGGGCGCGTCGCCACCGGACCCCCTCGTCGGCGTCGAGGAGGAGATAAGGTCGCCACGCCCCCGCCTCCTCGATCCCGCCTCCCACTCGCCCCCACTCTCGCCCTCGGTCCCTGCGCCTCTCCCTCTCCCCTCAGATCTACCTCGCTCCCTCCTCGTTCCCCCACCACATCCGACGCCACCATGGACCCGCCGCCATGAAACGCGCGGCCACAGCCCTCGCCTCGCCTCGTTTGCGCGTCGTTCGTCTCCGCCTTTGTCCTCCTCGTCGACCGGTGGCCGCAGTTGGAGCTCGGAGCCACCGCAGCACCCACGATGCCGCCGTCTTCCTCCTCTGCTTCGACAAGCTACGCCGCCGCTCTTCTCCAACTCCGGCGACGCCCCTGCAGCTACTAAACCCACCAAGGGCCACCATGTGTGCCGCTCGGTGAGCCCTCCTCTCTCTCTTTCGCGCCCTACCTAGTTGTCGCCGAACACCCGAATGCCGCACCGCAGAGCTCGTCGCCGACGAGTCTCCGGTGACCATTTGGTCCCTGGCTCGTGCAGTTGTGCTCGTGCACGCACGTAGGCCTCGCCCCGCCCTTCAGTTTGCCGAATAATGCGCCGCAGCGCCGTTTCCTCTCACGGCCAAACGCCGGCGTCCGCCGCGCCGCTCGCCGCCATCTCTACATGGCAACTCCGGCCGCGGTATCCCTACCGTTCGACGCGGCTTCGTCTCTGCGTTCGAACGAACCTAGCCCCGCGACGAACCCAACCCCGCATCCTGGCCTTCGCACTCGCCGAGCCTCGGCGTCCGCCCCGCATGTCGCTGGTGACGCTGCGGCCCTCCTCCGGCCGAGCCACCGCCACCACTAGATGCGCCTTTTCGCGCTCGACCGAGCGAGCCTAAGCACGCCCCAAACGGGCCACCGTGGCGTGATTCCGGCGAGGTCCGCGCCCCTCCGCCGCGTTTTCGGTCGCCGGCGGTGAACCTCCGCCGCCCGCCGATGTGGCATGCCGTTGGGGTCCATCTGGGTCAATGCCTGGTGGCCCCAAGGGCCCGGCTGGCCCTGTTGACCATGGTCAACTTGCTGACTGGGCTGGTCCCAGCAGCTGACCAGTGGCCCCCACCTCGTAAGCTAATTAAATTAGATAATTTAATTAATCTAGGCTAATTAGTCACTGACTAATGGGGCCCACAATTAGTTAATCATAATTAGTTTAAAACAAAGCTTGTTTCAACTCTGGCTCAATGACAGGTGGGTCCCACTGGACCCACAAGTCAGTTTTGACTCCAGTCAACCGCACTGTTGACTATTGACATCACACATACGTCATGCTGACGTCATCCCATACTATTCTGGATAATGTTGATTTAAATTAATTAAATAAATTCCAGAAAATGATTAAATCTTTAGAAAATCATATAAAATAATCCGTAACTCGGATGGAAATACTTTCTACATGAAAGTTGCTCAGAACGACGAGACGAATCCGGATACGCAGCCCGTTCGTCCGCCACACATCCCTAGCATAGCGAACACGCAACTTTCCCCTCTCCGGTTCATCTGTCCGAAAACGCGAAACACCGGGAATACTTTCCTGGATGTTTCCCCCCTTCGTCGGTATCACCTACTACCGCGATTGGGCACACCTAGCATCATTACTTGTCATGTAATGCATTGATATGCATCTATTTGCATTGTATTCATTGTTTCTTCCCCCTCTTCTCTCCGGTAGACTACGAGACCGACGCTGCTGCTGCCCAGTTCGACTACGGAGTTGACGACCCCTCCTTCTTGCCAGAGCAACCAGGCAAGCCACCCCCTTGATCACCAGATATCGCCTATTCTTCTCTATACTGCTTGCATTAAAGTAGTGTAGCATGTTACTGTTCGGTTGCTCCTATTCTGTTGCATAGCCTGTCATTGTTGCTACAGTCATTGATACCTTGCCCGCAATCCTAAATGCTTAGTATAGGATGCTAGTTTATCATCATTGGCCCTACATTCTTGTCAGTCTGCCTTGCTATACTATTGGGCCGTGATCACTCGGGGGGTGATCACGGGTATATACTATACATATATACATACTATACAGATGGTGACTAAAGTCGGGTCGGCTCATTGAGTACCCGCGAGTGATTCACGGATTGGGGGCTGAAAGGACCTTTGTCCCGACGGCCCTCTGTGTGGGTCTTTGTGGCGGAGCGATATGGCAGGTTGAGACCACCTAGGCGAGAGGTGGGCCTGGCCCTGGTCGGCGTCCGCGGTTGTTTCATAATAACACGCTTAACGAGATCTTGGTATTTGATCTGAGTCTGGCCACTGGCCTATACGCACTAACCAACTACGCGGGAACAGTTATGGGCACTCGACGTCGTGGTATCAGTCGAAGCCTTCTTGACGTCAGCGACTAAGCGGCGCGCGCCGGATTGGACCGTAAGCCTGCTCTTGTATTAAGGGGGCCAGGTCTGCTTCCGGCCGCGTAAGCAACGTGCAGGTGTGCAATGGGCGATGGGCCCAGACCCCTGCGCGCGTAGGATTTAGACCGGCGTGTTGACCTCTCTGTTGTGCCTAGGTGGGGCTGCGACGTGTTGATCTTCCGAGGCCGGGCATGACCCAGGAAAGTGTGTCCGGCCAAATGGGATCGAGTGTGTTGGGTTATGTGGTGCACCCCTGCAGGGAAGTTTATCTATTCGAATAGCCGTGATCTTCGATAACAGGACGACTTGGAGTTGTACCTTGACCTTATGACAACTAGAATCGGATATTTAATAAAACACACCCTTCCAAGTGCCAGATACAACCCGGTGATCGCTTTTCCACAGGGCGACGAGGGGAGGATCGCCGGGTAGGATTATGCTATGCGATGCTACTTGGAGGACTTCAATCTACTCTCTTCTACATGCTGCAAGACGGAGGCTGCCAGAAGCGTAGTCTTCGATAGGACTAGCTATCCCCCTCTTATTTTAGCATTCTGTAGTTCAGTCCGCTGATATGGCCTGCCCAGGAGCCAGACGCCACTGTCGACGACGACTCTTACTACACTGGAGGTGCCTACTACTACGTGCAGGCCGCTGACGACGACCAGGAGTAGTTAGTAGGATCCCAGACAGGAGGCCTGCGCCTCTTTCGATCTGTATCCCAGTTTGTGCTAGCCATCTTATGGCGACTTGTTTAACTTATGTCTATACTCAGATATTGTTGCTTCCGCTGACTCGTCTATAATCGAGCACTTGTATTCGAGCCCTCGAGGCCCCTGGCTTGTATGGCTTATTTTATTTTTAGAGTTGTGTTGTGATATCTTCCCGTGAGTCCCTGATCTTGATCGTACATATTTGCGTGCATGATTAGTGTATGATTGAATCGGGGGCGTCACAACTTGGTATCAGAGCTGACTGCCTGTAGGAATCCCCCTTCCACACTCCTTGGCCGAAGTCGAGTCTAGTCACTACAAAACTTTTACTAACATGGCTGTGTGCCTTACGGGCCCACGTCGCCATTGGGTGGTATTAGGATCTTTTACTTCTCGACCTTTAATCTGGGGCTCTGAACTCTCTCCTACTCGGGTTAAAAAATTTACTAACTCTAACATTAGGATCCCGTTACCATGTTCACCCCAAAGTTGGATAAGCCATAGTTATTCTGTAGGATAAAATTTTGAATAGTACCCACATTGTCATTTGACTCCATTGAAACATCTTTGTTTTCAGATGGAACCCACGAGGCAGGTCGTGCGCCACACGGCGGCCATTGGTACCTCAGGATCACCTGCTGTGCTAGCTGAGATGATGACCTATCTGGGTTATCACTGGCACCCTGAGTACACCGTCTACGAGGAGTACCAGGACTTTAACCAGGAGCAGTACTGTGCCATCGTCCACCTCTACTCTCGGGAGTATGACTCCACTACTGTGCTGCACATCGCTCATGGTGTTGGAGTGACCATCGAGATGGCAGTTCACGATGCTGCCTATGTTGCTCTGACACGTCTTCGTGGGGAGTATCGGGCGTTGGACACTTCCCCTTTCAGGCACATTGCTATCGCATCCGACGTCGGTGCGGAGGGATACTACACTGCTGCCTACTCCACAGTCACCCGAGAGCCCTTCCACCATTAGAGCCTGGTTCTGCATGCTGATGGGTTGGACCGAGCTAACCGAGCTCTTCGCCACGAGTTGTACACCACTCGTCAGCACCTTTACAGGGCTCTGACGCTGTTGCACCCCTTTGTTCTATCTAGACAGCTGTCGCGTTCTGTGATCTACCCAGCTAGGACCGTGATGCCCCATGGTGTCGGTTGGCCAGAGGTGGGAGGTTACTCTCCCGCACTTGGTCCTCTTCTGCCGCCTGAGCGTCGGGTTCTACACCAGAGTATCCGCGGCCACCAGGCCGTTGACGTGGACTATCCGTTGCCTCACTACTAGTTGTCAGGCTACGACTACCTCCACAGTACCTCCTGGGACAGATGTAGTCTTGCTTATTAGTATTAGATGCATTCGCCGCGAGCCTGCATGCCGCCTATGATGACTTAGTCTATGTACTGAACTCTGTGTACTGAACTCTATGTCCGACCCCTTTTGTAAGTTATGCCGACTACTATGTAGTATCTGTCGTGCTCCTTTCATTATGCATGTTTCATCATGAATGATTCTTGTCTATACAAATTTCTCAATGCCGAACTACCCCTGTTATATATTAGCAGGATGGTTAGACCAGCTGGTCGTGGTCGTGGCGACAATGCTCCACCACTGCCTGAGTACATGGCTGGTATGGTCCAATAGCTCGAGATGAATCGCCAATTCATGGAGAATATGATGGCTCAGTTCCCTCGCCCCAATATGAACGAGCAGCCAGCCCAAGTGACTCTGCAGGATTTCATGCGCCTCAACCCAACCGTGTACCACAGCTCAACTCAGCCGCTGGATGCTGATGACTGGCTCCGTGACATCACCTATGAAATGGAGTCTGCTGATGTAGCCCCTGCCCGCTATGTCACCTTTGCTTCCTTCTTTCTGAAGGGACCCGCAGCTCAATGGTGGGACAGCCACAGGCGTACTCTGCCAGTTGGGACAATCATCACCTGGCCAGACTTTCAAGCTGCCTTCCGTGCCCGCTTCATTCCTCAGGGGATCATGGACAGGAAGAAGCGTGAGTTCCGCAACCTCACCCAGGGCAACAAAACTGTGGAAGCTTATCAGCGGGAGTTTCTGGACTTTTCTCGCTATGCTGAAGAAGACATTGCAACTGATGCTCGCAGACAGGAGAAGTTCCATGACGGCCTTCAAGCTAACATCAAGCTCGCACTTCTAGTGCATGACTTTGCCGATTTCGCCACCTTGGTGAACAAGGCTATCAATGTCAAGACCGGTCTGCAGGAACACCAGAGCTCTCACAGGCGCAACTGTGACACAGGCTCATCTTCGGGACCGCCCTCACAGAAGCGTAAGATATGGATCCCGAACAGCATGTACCGTCCAAATGCACCTGCCCCAAGGCAGACCTATGCTGCACCTCGTCTGCCTCCTCCACCATCTAGGCAGCCAAGGCTTCCAGCTCCACCACCCCAAGCTCCTGTTCCCACTCCCAATAATGGTCTGTGCTACAAGTGTGGTCAACCAGGTCATCATGCCAGGGACTGCAATGTCACGCCCAATATGCGACCCTATCCAAAAGGAACTCGAAGGTCCCACCAAGGATAGACCCGCATATTGAAACACTTTTGCAAGGTGGATATCATTACATCAACATTACATAATAGATGGGGATACATACATAAGGCATACAATGCCACACGAATACAATATCCTCTTACAAAAGATCACCATCCGTCTACGGATGAAACACAAACAGAAACTCAAACGACATCCACCCTGCTAGCCCAGGCTGCCGACCTGGAACCTATCCCCTGATCAAAGAAGAAGCAGAAGAAGAACTCCAAAAGAAGCAAACATCGCTCCCGCGTCATGATCATTGCATAACCTGTACCTGCAACTGTTGTTGTAGTAATCTATGAGCCACGAGGACTCAGCAATCCCATTACCATGGGTATCAAGACTAGCAAAGCTTAATGGGAAAGGAAGGGGTAAAGTGGTGAGGTTGCAGCAGCGACTAAGCATATATGGTGGCTAACATACGCAAATAAGAGCGAGAAGAGAGCAAGCGGAACGGTCGTGAAGCTAGCAATGATCAAGAGGTGATCCTGAACTCCTACTTACGTCAAACATAACCCAAAGACCGTGTTCACTTCCCGGACTCCGCCGAGAAGAGACCATCACGGCTACACACACGGTTGATGCGTTTTAATTCGGATCTGGTGTCAAGTTATCTACAACTGGACATTAACAAATTCCCATCTGCCACATAACTGCGGGCACGGCTCTCGAAAGTTTATACCCTGCAGGGGTGTCCCAACTTAGCCCATGATAAGCTCTCGCGATCAACGAAGGATATTCCTTCTCCCAGGAAGACCCGATCAGTCTCGGAATCCCGGTTTACAAGACATTTCCACAATGGTAAAACAAGACCAGCAAGACCGCCCAATGCGCCGACAATCCCGATAGGAGCTGCACATATCTCGTTCTCAGGGCAACACCGGATAAGCTAAGCGTACAGGTACCGACGTAACCCAAGTTGCCAAGGGATGGTCCCGCACGGTGCTCTAGTTTGGACCAACACTTAGACAAGCATTGGCCCGGGGGGCTATAATAAAGATGACCCTTGGGTTAATTACTCCCAAGGGAAAAGTAGGTGGTGGTGAGGCAAATGGTAAAACCAAGGTTGGGCCTTGCTGGAGGAGTTTTATTCAAAGCGAACTGTCAAGGGGGTCCCATAAATCACCCGACCGCGTAAGGAACGCAAAATCTGGGAACATAACACCGGTATGACGTAAACTAGGGCGGCAAGAGTGGAACAAAACACTAGGCATAAGGCCGAGCCTTCCACCCTTTACCAAATATATAGATGCATTAATTAAATAAGAGATATTGTGATATCCCAACAAAATCCTGTCCACCATGGAGCAATCTTCAATTTCACCTGCAACTAACAACGCTATAAGAGGGGCTGAGCAAAAGCGGTAACATAGCCAAGCAATGGTTTGCTAGGAAGGGTGCAAAAGGTTAGAGGCTGACATGGCAAATTGGGAGGCTTGAAGAGCAAAAGATAGGTAGCGCAGCAAAGCGATAGTAGTGAGATCCAGGATAGCAGTCATCTTGCCTGAAATCCCGCAAGGAAGAAGAACGAGTCCATGAAGAAGATGAAGCCACGAAGACGAACCAAGCGTAGACGAACGAATCCTCACGATCGCAACAAAATGGGAACTATCGAGAAGAAGCACACAACATGGTAAACACACCACACATAGACAAGACATGATGCACAACCAAGCATGATGCATGAGAAAGCTAGATGAGGCTACTCATGGCAAGAGATGATGCAAACAAGAACAACACATCAAGGCAAGTTTAAATGAGGCCGAAAACAACATATAACAATTCCGGTAAGTCCTCATATGCAAGTTTCAAAGTTGGTCCAGATCTGAACAAACATTAAGTTGAAGTTGTTAAACAGCAAGTTAAGGAGCACCAAGAAGATCTACACGAAATTCTAGTCAAGTTACATATAAAGTTCATTTAGTTCGGAGCTACGGCCTAGAAGATATGAGCAAAACAAGTTAAGCATGGCATTGATGCAAAATGCATACAAACATCAAGCAAACACCTCAAAATAAGGATGCAACATGATAATATGAAACCTCATGCAAAATCAAACAAGTTTCATATAGAGCACGCTCAAAACGGAGCAACGGTTCAACACATACACTCTATACAAGTTTAAAAGACAAGCTGTCCAAAACAGCAACTAGGCATATTGCAAGCACCAAAACAACATGCTACAACATCTCAACATAACAACAAAAGGCATGGACATGATTTACAGGTAAGGCATGACAAAACATGAACACTGAGCTATCTCCAGAATTCACTAGAACATGCTCAAAAGGACATGGCAAGATAGCATATATTAACAGTTTCAGGCTTTGCAGAAATAACATCAGGTTGCAATGTTTAGAGCTATCAAACAACATGTTACAGGAACTTATCATGGCAAACAAAGGCATGGCATTAAACTACTAATTGCATATAACAAAAGTCTCTTACTGACCATGAGCCAAAAGGGCACAGAAGATATGATGGCACCCATGTAAACATGGCAAGTTATATGACAGATTCATACATGGCAGGAACAACAATAAGTAGGCATGTTGGTGAGCTTGATCCACTCACCACAGAGCAATACATGGCATGTCAAGGCAACCAACAGTAAGAATACATGTTTATGAAGCTAAGCATGGCAAGAGCAAGTTCATAGGATGCATGGATCACTAGCAACAATCATGGCAACATTGAACTTTATGTTAACAGGCAGACAACAACATTATTTAGCAGTTTTGAGGGCAAGATAACAACATGTTACATCAGGCTATAAATACAACCAGGGGCATGAATGGATAGAGAACGACATGTATAACAAAACATCCTTAGTGAACATCTCCAGATTATGCATGGAATGACTTATAGCAGCAGGTTTACATAGCAACAAAATATAACAGAAACAGCCTAGCAAAACAGCAACAACAAGTACCCTACTTAACAAGCTTGATGCACTCAGTACATGACTCACAAAAATACATGGATGGCACCACAGTAAAGATGGCATATCATAGTACAAAACTCATGCTCATAGGATGCATACATCAAATGCAACAAAAATGACAAATCACCAAGTTATAATAGTTTCAACAGGTTAACATCATGTAGCACTCTTGCAACGAAGATTCAGGCATCAAGATGGACTCAAATGAACATGATGCAATGGAAAGAAATGAAGTACTCATTGAGTCGAACAATTTGATATATTACACGCACGAAACGGAGCAATATGCAGCAAGTTATGATGCGATGAACATGACATGAAAATGTTGCTGAAACAGGGACTTAGACGAAAATATACCCTCCGAAAAGTCAACCCGGGACGGGACGGTGGGATCCGGGCGCGGGGAGGCGTGTTTGGATGGATGGACTGGTGGATCTCGTCCACCTTCACGAATCTGGCCGGAGAAGAGCTCCGGCGGACTCCGGCGAGCGGAGGAGGCCGGCAAGGGGCGAGGAAGACGGGAGGAAGCCGGATCCGGCGGCTCCTGGCTGGATCGGGCCGGAGGCGACGCGGCGGTGTGAAGGGGAGACGCGGGGCGGCGCTGGAGAGGTGGGGCGCGGGGCTAGCCGGCTGGACGGCGTGGAGGAGCCATGGCGGACCGGCGGGCGGCGCGGCCGGAGCCGGCGAGGACGACGCAGGCGGCGGGGCCGGCGGAGGGGCGCCGGGCCGGGGCCGGTCGCGGGCGGCGCCCGAGGCGGGCGGCGGCGGTAGCGATCAGGTACGGCGGCGGGGCAGCGAGGCGCGCCGGCGCGGGTGGCGAGGTCTGACGGGCAGAGCGCGCTGGCGGCGGCGGGGCGCGCGGCAGGGAGTGGGCGGCGCGGCGGGGGAGGGGGGGGGCGGTCGGGCCCGGTGCGGCCCGGGGCGGGCCGGCCGTTGGCCGGGCGGGCCGCGGCGGTGGGAGGAGAGAGAGGAGGCCGGCGGGGTGACGTGGCGGCGGCGGATTCGTTGGGGACGGCGGCGCGGACACGTCCGGCGGCGGGTTTTTTGTTCGGCGGCGCGAGGGAAGCGGGGCTAGGGTTTGGACTGCGTGAAAAATGGAGGGGATCACATATTTATAGGTAGAGGGAGCTAGGAGACTCCAAATGAGGAGCGGTTTTCGCCCACACGATCGTGATCGAACGGCCGAGAGCATGGAGGGGGTTAGGATGGGTTATGTGCCCTTTGGAGGGTTGTTGGGCTGCAAGACAAAGATGTCTTTTACGGTTACCCGGTTAACCGTTGGAGTATCTAACGACCTCCAAATGGCACGAAACTTGACAGGCGGTCTACCGGTGGTGTACCAAGGCCACTTGGCAAGACTCGGTCCATTCCGAGAAAGTATAACACCCGCTCACAACAGGAGACAAAAGGGGAACGCCGGAGGAAGAGTGTCGGATTGCAAAACGGACAACGGGGAAAATGCTCGGATGCATGAGACGAACATGTATGCAAAATGAGATGCACATGATGACATGATATGAAATGCAGATGATGACATGATAAAATGCAACACGCAAGCAAATGACAAGGCAACTACGGCGAATAACTGGCAGACACCTGGCACATCGAATCCGGGGCGTTACAACTCTCCTCCACTAACAAGAGATCTCGTCCCGAGATCTTAGGACCGAGACGGAAGGGAAAAGGATGAGGTGAAACTAAAAACTCCAGAGAAGAAGCAAAGAATCGAAAGCACTCGAGAGGAAGAGAGGAATGACGAGACTGACGAGAATCAAAAGCTCACAGAATCAGATAGACTATGAAACCACTCCGGTTAGAACGAGATAAGTGACGACTAAGACTGAAAGGATTTAGGCAACACTCCGGCTAGAACATGGAGGAATAGAACACGAGCTTGAGAGGATGGAATGATACTTGATGAAGACGTGACACAAAACCTCCGGAAAGAATTGAAAGAGTTGAATGAAAAGAACGGAGATGAAGATGACAATTTGTGCCATGAATGAAACTGAAAGCATCTTTGGAAGGAAGGTTTAAACGGAGTTGTTGAGAAAATCAACAACGAAAAGAATAAACTTGTTGTGGTCTTATAGATAACATCTCAAGATCATAAGGTGATAACCGGCCACAAACGGAAAATATTGAATAGCTTAGAAGAACAAAGAAATGCAAAACTCCACTTCAATAGAATACGGAGAATTAATTGCACTTCGAGACGCAAGAGGAAAAGATACTTGAACTCCACCGACAAGAATCTTGATGAGCTCTTGAAGAATGAATTAAATCATGATGAACCACCATGAAGAACTCCGGTAACGAAAAGGATGATGAGATAGAATGAAGGATGAAAAGAAAAAGATTAAAGCCTTGCGGTGATTTAGGTGGAGGTTCCGACGAAATGACCGAGGAAATTTGAACTCCGGAAAAGAAAAGATGAAAACGCTTAGAACTAGAATTTAATCCTCACGAACAAACTCTGAAGAAAAGGGATTACTCACTTGGATGAAATAAGAATAAGATTTATTGTATGCTTATCCTTCATCAAATTAAATTGATGACAAGCAATGGATTTTACATACTACTTATTCCTCTTGAAAAGGATTGAGAAGTGACATATCGCAAACTTGAGAAGGTCTTCATGAACCACCGGTAGGATTGAAAAGAACGAATGGATTAAAAATGATAATGAAGGAAAAAGAATCTTGAACGAACCACCGTAAGAATTCAAAATGACCGATGAAAGAGAATGAATCACCGGGAAGAATTAGAAGAACAAATATGCTTGAGGGGATTTAGATGCAAAAGAACGAAGAGATCATGAGCTGATTAAAGAACACTTGAACGAAGCACCGGGATAAACAGAGAACGATAACTGGAATGATGGCCTCCGATGAAAAGAAATAGAAAAACAACTCCTGACATACTCTGGATGGGTAAGAAAGAATATTTGACAAACGGAATAAATCGAGAGGATAATATGAAGCTAGAACCACGAATCTTCGAGAGAATGGGCAAGATTTAAGAGGAACTCTTCTTCAATCTTCAAATGATGACGAGAAACACCACCAAAATTACTGAGATACTCCAGGAGAATGAAAAACCGAAAAGTTTGAGTCAACAATGAAAATGATTTGAAAGCGATCTTGGAGAAGGCATGTGACTGATGTAATTCATACTTATGTCATACTTGAAAAGAATTGAGAATAACCCCGGGGAAATTAGTAGAGTCAGGTAAGATCCTGGGAAAATACCTGTGGGTTAGGGCCCACTAAAAGAAAAACATCGTTGGAAAGGATTGTTGAACAGATAGATGATGCACCGGAACAATTGAAATGTTTGAATGAGGTGACAACCTCGAATCAATTCGAATACAGACGAATCTCCTGAGCTGTCTTGAACACTTCGGAAGGATAAACTGGTGAGAGGCAAACGAGCAAAGGGAAATATTTGAGCTGAGGGAAAGAATACGATCGACGACGAAAAACTTGAATTGAATCCATCGGAAAAGAAAACAAGACGAACAATGACGAACTAGGCGAGAATTCACCGGTTGAAATAATTGACGGAGGACTGAAGAGGCTCCACACGAATGAAATTGATGGTCGAAAAAGACTCAAGCTCCGGGAAGAAAAGCGTGGGAGGGCGGGAAAACAAAGGTAACTTGGAAGGAGAAAAACCGATGAATAACTTGAAGAGAAGACACCGGTTGAAATCATTGAGGAAAGAAAGCAACGACTTCACATGAGTAGGATGGATACTCGATTCCGAGAAGAAGAAGGGAGGGCGGGTGGGAAAAACAAAGACAACTTCAGACAGGGAAAAAACAATGACGTCGGAGGAAGAACTGAGGATTGATCTCGCGAAAGACAAAGAGGTTTGAGTCGACTTGATGAGAGATGCACCGGACAAAAGAGGATGGACAACTCGCGAAACTAACCACGTGATCCTAAAGAAAAAATTTGAAGGGGAAGAGGAGTAATTCAAAACACCTACGTCAAGATTCCTCACCAGAGCGACGAAGGGGCTGAGGAGTAAAAAGAATTCCTACTCTCTGATATAACTAGACTCTGAAAATTAGTTTTCTTCTAGACTCAACAACGGCCAAACTACACGATCAATCAAGGGGGCTCCAAGGGTCGGTCGAGGCTCTGATACCAACTTGTCACGCCCAATATGCGACCCTATCCAAAAGGAACTCGAAGGTCCCACCAAGGATAGACCTGCATATTGAAACGCTTTTGCAAGGTGGATATCATTACATCAACATTACATAATAGATGGGGATACATACATAAGGCATACAATGCCACACGAATACAATATTTTCTTACAAAAGATCACCATCCGACTACGGATGAAACACAAACAGAAACTCAAACGACATCCACCCTGCTAGCCCAGGCTGCCGACCTGGAACCTATCCCCTGATCGAAGAAGAAGCAGAAGAAGAACTCCAAAACAAGCAAACATCGCTCTCGCGTCATGATCATCGCATAACCTGTACCTGCAACTGTTGTTGTAGTAATCTGTGAGCCACGAGGACTCAGCAATCCCATTACCATGGGTATCAAGACTAGCAAAGCTTAATGGGAAAGGAAGGGGTAAAGTGGTGAGGTTGCAGCAGCGACTAAGCATATATGGTGGCTAACATACGCAAATAAGAGCGAGAAGAGAGCAAGCGAAACGGTCGTGAAGCTAGCAATGATCAAGAGGTGATCCTGAACTCCTACTTACGTCAAACATAACCCAAAGACCGTGTTCACTTCCCGGACTCCGCCGAGAAGAGACCATCACGGCTACACACACGGTTGATGCGTTTTAATTCGGATCTGGTGTCAAGTTATCTACAACCGGACATTAACAAATTCCCATCTGCCACATAACCGCGGGCACGGCTCTCGAAAGTTTATACCCTGCAGGGGTGTCCCAACTTAGCCCATGATAAGCTCTCGCGATCAACGAAGGATATTCCTTCTCCCAGGAAGACCCGATCAGTCTCGGAATCCCGGTTTACAAGACATTTCGACAATGGTAAAACAAGACCAGCAAGACCGCCCGATGCGCCGACAATCCCAATAGGAGCTGCACATATCTCGTTCTCAGGGCAACACCGGATAAGCTAAGCATACAGGTACCGACGTAACCCAAGTTGCCAAGGGATGGTCCCGCATGGTGCTCTAGTTTGGACCAACACTTAGACAAGCATTGGCCCGGGGGGGGGGGGCTATAATAAAGATGACCCTTGGGTTAATTACTCCCAAGGGAAAAGTAGGTGGTGGTGAGGCAAATGGTAAAACCAAGGTTGGGCCTTGCTGGAGGAGTTTTATTCAAAGCGAACTGTCAAGGGGGTCCCATAAATCACCCGACCGTGTAAGGAACGCAAAATCTGGGAACATAACACCGACATGACGGAAACTAGGGCGGCAAGAGTGGAACAAAACACTAGGCATAAGGCTGAGCCTTCCACCCTTTACCAAATATATAGATGCATTAATTAAATAAGAGATATTGTGATATCCCAACAAAATCCTGTCCACCATGGAGCAATCTTCAACTTCACCTGCAACTAACAACGCAATAAGATGGGCTGAGCAAAAGCGGTAACATAGCCAAGCAACGGTTTGCTAGGAAGGGTGACAAAGGTTAGAGGCTGACATGGCAAATTGGGAGGCTTGAAGAGCAAAAGATAGGTAGCGCAGCAAAGCAATAGAACAAAGCAACTAGCATAGCAATGATAGTAGTGAGATCCAGGGTAGCAGTCATCTTGCCTAAAATCCCGCAAGGAAGAAGAACGAGTCCATGAAGAAGATGAAGCCACGAAGACGAACCAAGCGTAGACGAACGAATCCTCACGATCGCAATGAAACGGGAACTATCGAGAAGAAGCACACAACATGGTAAACACGCCACACATAGACAAGACATGATGCATGAGAAAGGTAGATGAGGCTACTCATGGCAAGAGATGATGCAAACAAGAACAACACATCAAGGCAAGTTTAAATGAGGCCGGAAACAACATATAACAATTCCGGTAAGTCCTCATATGCAAGTTTCAAAGTTGGTCCAGATCTGAGCAAACATTAAGTTTAAGTTGTTAAACAGCAAGTTAAAGAGCACCAAGAGGATCTACACGAAATTCTAGTCAAGTTACATATAAAGTTCATTTAGTTCGGAGCTATGGCCTAGAAGATATGAGCAAAACAAGTTAAGCATGGCATTGATGCAAAATGCATACAAACATCAAGCAAACACCTCAAAACAAGGATGCAGCATGATAATATGAAACCTCATGCAAAATCAAGCAAGTTTCATATAGAGCACGCTAGAAACGGAGCAACGGTTCAACACATACACTCTATACAAGTTTAAAAGACAAGCTGTCCAAAACAGCAACTAGGCATATTGCAAGCACCAAAACAACATGCTACAACATCTCAACATAACAACAAAAGGCATGGATTGATGTACATGTAAGGCATGACAAAACATGATGATTGAGCTATCTCCAGAATTCACTAGAACATGCTCAAAAGGACATGTCAAGATAGCATATATTAACAGTTTCAGGCTTTGCAGAAATAACATCAGGTTGCAATGTTTAGAGCTATTAAACAACATGTTACAGGAACTTATCATGGCAAACAAAGGCATGGCATGAAACTACTAATTGCATATAACAAAAGTCCCTTACTGATCATGAGCCAAAAGGGCATAGAAGATATGATGGCACCCATGTAAACATGGCAAGTTATATGACAGATTCATACATGGCAGGAACAACAATAAGTAGGCATGTTGGTGAGCTTGATCCACTCACCAAAGAGCAATACATGGCATGGCAAGGCAACCAACAGTAAGAATACATGTTTATGAAGCTAAGCATGGCAAGAGAAAGTTCATAGGGTGTATGGATCACTAGCAACAATCATGGCAACATTGAACTTAATGTTAACAGGCAGACAACAACATTATTTAGCAGTTTTGAGGGCAAGATAACAACATGTTACAGCAGGCTATAAATGCAACCAGGGGAATGAATGGATGGAGCACGACATGTATAACAAAACATTCTTAGTGAACATCTCCAGATTATGCATGGAATAACTTGAAGCAGCAAGTTTACATCGCAACAAAATATAATAGAAACAACCTAGCAAAACAGCAACATCAAGTATCCTACTTAACAAGCTTGATGCACTCAGTACATGACTCACAAAAATACATGGATGACACCACAGTAAAGATGGCATATCATAGTACAAAACTCATGTAGAGCTCATGCTCATAGGATGCATACATCAAATGCAACAAAAATGACAAATCACCAAGTCATAACAGTTTCAGCAGGTTAACATCATATAACACTCTTGCAACGATGATTCAGGCATCAAGATGGACTCAAATGAACATGATGCAATGGAATGAAATGAAGTACTCGTTGAGTCGAACAATTTGACATATTACACGTATGAAACGGAGCAGTATGCAGCAAGTTATGATGCGATGAACATGGCATGAAAATGTTGCTGAAACAGGGACACACAAATATACCCTCCGAAAAGTCAACCCGGGACGGGACGGCAGGATCCGGGCGTGGGGAGGCATGTTTGGATGGATGGACCGGTGGATCTTGTCCACCTTCACGGATCTGGCCGGAGAAGAGCTCCGGCGAACTCCGGCGAGCGGAGGAGGCCAGCGAGGGGCGAGGAAGACGGGAGGAAGCCGAATCCGGCGACTCCTGGCCGGATCGGGCCGGAGGCGACGCGGCGGTGTGAAGGGGACACGCGGGGCAGCGCTGGAGAGGCGGGGCGCGGGGTCGGCCGACTGGACGGCGTGGAGGAGAGGCGGCGGGGTCGATCGCGGGCGGCGGCGGCGGCGATCAGGTACGGCGGCGGAGCGGCGAGGCGCGCCGGCGAGGTCCGGCGGGTAGAGCGCGCCGGCGGTGGTGGGGCGCGCGGCAGGGAGCGGGCGGCGCGGCAAGGGGGGGGGCGAGGTCGGCCCCGGCGCGGCCCGGGGCGGGCCGGCCGTGGGCCGGGCGGGCCGCGGCGGTGGGAGGAGAGAGAGGAGGCCGGCGGGGTGATGTGGCGGCGGCGGATTCGTCGGGGACGGCGGCGCGGACACGTCCGGTGGCGGGGTTTTTGTTCGGCGGCGCGAGGGAAGCGGGGCTAGGGTTTGGACTGCATGAAAAATGGAGGGGATCACATATTTATAGGTAGAGGGAGCTAGGAGACTCCAAATGAGGAGCGGTTTTCGCCCACATGATCGTGATCGAATGATCGAGAGCATGGAGGGGGTTAGGATGGGTTATGTGCCACTTTGGAGGGTTGTTGGGCTGCAAGACAAAGAGGGCTTTTACGGTTACCCGGTTAACCGTTGGAGTATCAAACGACCTCCAAATGGCACTAAACTTGACAGGCAGTCTATCGATGGTGTACCAAGGCCACTTGGCAAGACTCGGTCCATTCCGAGAAAGTATAACACCCTCTCACAACAGCAGACAAAAGGGGAACGCCGGAGGACATAGGAGTGTTGGATTGCAAAACGGACAACGGGGAAAATGCTCGGATGCATGAGACGAACATGTATGCAAAATGAGATGCACATGATGACATGATATGAAATGCAGATGATGACATGATAAAATGCAACACGCAAGCAAATGACAAGGCAACTAAGGCGAATAACTGGCAGACACCTGGCGCATCGAATCCGGGGCGTTACAACTCTCCTCCACTAACAAGATATCTCGTCCAGAGATCTTAGGACCGAGACGGAAGGGAAAGGATGACGTGAAACTAAAAACTCTAGAGAATAAGCAAAGAATCGAGAGCACTCGAGAGGAAGAGAGGAATGACGAGACTGACGAGAATCGAAAGCTCACAGAATCAGATAGACTATGAAACCACTCCGGTTAGAACGAGATAAGTGACGACTAAGATTGAAAGGATTTAGGCAGCACTCCGGCTAGAACATGGAGGAATAGAACACGAGCTTGAGAGGATGGAATGATACTTGATGAAGACGTGACACAAAACCTCCGGAAAGAATTGAAAGAGTTGAATGAAAAGAACGGAGAAGAAGATGACAACTTGTGCCATGAATGAAATTGAAAGCATCTTTGGAAGGAAGGTTTAAACGGAGTTGTTGAGAAAATCAACAACGAAAAGAATAAGCTTGTTGTGGTCTTATAGATAACATCTCAAGATCATAAGGTGATAACCGGCCACAAATGGAAAAGATTGAATAGCTTAGAAGAACAAAGAAATGCAAAACTCCACTTCAATAGAAGGTCTTCATGAACCACCGGTAGGATTGAAAAGAACGAATGGATTAAAAATGATAATGAAGGAAAAAGAATCTTGAACGAACCACCGTAAGAATTCAAAATGACTGATGAAAGAGAATGAATCACCGGGAAGAATTACAAGAACAAATATGATTGAGGGGATTTAGATGCAAAAGAACGAAGAGATCATGAGCTGATTAAAGAACACTTGAACGAAGCACCGGGATAAATAGAGAACGATAACTAGAATGATGGCCTCCGATGAAAAGAAATAGAAAAAGAACTCCCGACATACTCTGGATGGGTAAGAAAGAATATTTGAAAAACGGAATAAATCGAGAGGATAATATGAAGTTAGAACCACGAATCTTCGAGAGAACGGGCAAGATTTAAGAGGAACTCTTCTTCAATCTTCAAATGATGATGAGAAACACCACCAAAATTACTGAGATACTCCAGGAGAATGAAAAACCGAAAAGGTTGAGTCAACAATGAAAATGATTTGAAAGCGATCTTGGAGAAGGCATGTGACTGATGTAATTCATACTTACGTCATACTTGAAAAGAATTGAGAATAACCCCGGGGAAATTAGTAGAGTCAGGTAAGATCCTGGGAAAATACCTGTGGGTTAGGGCCCACTAAAAGAAAAACATCGTTGGAAAGGATTGTTGAACAAATAGATGATGCACCAGAACAATTGAAATATTTGAATGAGGTGACAACCTCGAATTAATTTGAATACAGACGAATCTCCTGAGCTGTCTTGAACACTCCGGAAGGATAAACTGGCGAGAGGCGAACGAGCAAAGGGAAATATTTGAGCTGAGGGAAAGAATACGATCGACAACGAAAAACTTGAATTGAATCCATCGGAAAAGAAACCAAAACGAACAATGACGAACTAGGCGAGAATTCACCAGTTGAAATAATTGAGGGAGGACTGAAGAGGCTCCACACGAATGAAATTGATGGTCGAAAAAGACTCAGGCTCCGGGAAGAAAAGCATGGGAGGGCGGGAAAACAAAGGTAACTTGGAAGGAGAAAAACCATTGAATAACTTGAAGAGAAGACACCGGTTGAAATCATTGAGGAAAAAAGCAACAACTTCGCATGAGTAGGATGGATACTCGATTACGGACTCCTGTTCCGAGAAGAAGAAGGGAGGGCGGGTGGGAAAAACAAAGACAACTTCAGACAGGGAAAAACAATGACGTCGGAGGAAGAACTGAGGATTGATCTCGCGAAAGACAAAGAGGTTCGAGTCGACTTGACGAGAGATGCACCGGACAAAAGAGGCTGGACAACTCGCGAAACTAACCACGTGATCCTAAAGAAAAAAATTGAAGGGGAAGAGGAGTAATTCAAAACACCTACATCAAGATTCCTCACCAGAGCGACGAAGGGGATGAGGAGTAAAAAGAATTCCTACTCTCTGATATAACTAGACTCTGAAAATTAGTTTTCTTCTAGACTCAACAACGGCCAAACTACACGATCAATCAAGGGGGCTCCAAGGGTCGGTCGATGCTCTGATACCAACTTGTCACGCCCAATATGCGACCCTATCCAAAAGGAACTCGCGGGCGGCGGCAGCGGCGATCAGGTACGGCGGCGGGGCGGCGAGGCGCGGCAGCGCGGGCGGCGAGGTCCGGCGGGCAGAGCGCGCGGGCGGCGGTGGGGCACGCGGCAGGGAGCGGGCGGCGCGGTGGGGGGGCGCGGTCGGGCCCGGCGCGGCCCGGGGCGGGCCGGCCGTGGGCTGGGTGGGCCGCGGCGGTGGGATGAGAGAGAGGAGGCCGGCGGGGTGACGTGGCGGCGGCGGATTCGTCGGGGACGGCGGCGCGAACACGTTCGGCGGCGGGGTTTTTGTCCGGTGGTGCGAGGGAAGCAGGGCTACGGTTTGGACTGCATGAAAAATGGAGGGGATCACATATTTATAGGTAGAGGGAGCTAGGAGACTCCAAATGAGGAGTGGTTTTCGCCCACACGATTGTGATCGAACGACCGAGAGCATGGAGGGGGTTAGGATGGATTATGGGCCACTTTGGAGGGTTGTTGGGCTGCAAGACAAAGAGGGCTTTTACGGTTACCCGGTTAGCCGTTGGAGTATCAAACGACCTCGAAATGGCACGAAACTTGACAGGCGGTCTACCGGTGGTGTACCAAGGCCACTTGGCAAGACTCGGTCAATTCCGAGAAAGTATAACACCCGCTCACAACAGGAGACAAAAGGGGAACGCCGGAGGACATAGGAGTGTCGGATTGCAAAACGGACAACGGGGAAAATGCTCGGATGCATGAGACGAACATGTATGCAAAATGAGATGCACATGATGACATGATATGAAATGCAGATGATGACATGATAAAATGCAACACGCAAGCAAATGACAAGGCAACTACGGCGAATAACTGGCAGACACCTGGCACATCGAATCCGGGGCATTACATGCAATCAGAATCAGAACCAACTGGCCCTTCCCGCAGCTGGCCGTGGAAGCAATCAACCCCGCAACAACAATGCCAAGTCTTATGGTCGTGTTCATGCCAACCACGTTGACCTCAATGAAGCTCAAGACCAGCCTGCTACTGTGATGGGTACACTCCTCGTAAATTCAGTACCAGCATCCGTTTTATTTGATACTGGTGCATCGCATTCATTCATGTCAGAAGATTTTGCATACAAGCACGACCTTAAATGTGAGGTCATAAACACTCCACTAGTGGTAAAAAACCCCGCCGGCCAGTGTCAAACCTCTATGGTTAGTCACGACATTCCTGTTGAAATCGAAGGGCTGGAATTCTATGCCTCTCCCATTATCCTGAAGTTGTCTAACATCGACCTCATTCTGGGTATGGATTGGTTGAAAGCGCATACTGCTTCTATAGTTTGCGCCACTAAGACCGTCCATCTGCTCCACCCTTATGATGAAATAATTAGCTACAATGCTCGTCTGGTTCACAATGCCGAGGCAAGGCTTTATGCGTTGAATGCATTGAACGCTACACCACTTGAGGGCATTGAAAACATTCTTGTCTTTCGCGAATTCCAAGACGTCTTTCCTGAAGAACTTCCAAGGATTCCTCCTACTAGAGCTGTCGAATTCATCATTGACTTAAAACTAAGCACCACTCCTATAGCCAAACGACCTTACAAGATGCCGCCGCATGAACTCATTGAGCTTAAGGAGGAAATCGTCAAATCTCTTCGAAGTGGTTTCATTCGCCCAAGTTGCTCTCCTTGGGGAGCACCTTCTCTCTTTGTCAAGAAGAAGGATGGGACAAACCGATTGGTCCAAGACTACCGCCCTATTAACCAGACAACCATTCAGAACAAATATCCTCTTCCTCGGATCAATGATCTATATGATCAACTGGCTGGTTCGTCAGTGTTCTCTAAACTCGACTTGATGTTGGGTTACCACCAGATCCGTGTTCGTGAAGAAGATACCCCGAAGACCGCATGTGACTCGCTATGGATCATACGAGTACACCGTCATGTCTTTTGGATTAACCAATGCTCCAGCCACCTTCTCTCGTCTGATCAACTATATCTTTATGGAATACCTCGACAAATTTGTCGTGGTTTATCTGGATGATATCCTTGTATATTCCAAGAATGAAGAAGAACATGCTGAACATCTTCGTCTTGTTCTGGAAAAGCTACGAGAGCATCAAGTCTATGCCAAGTTCTCCAAGTGTGAATTCTGGCTTCCCGAAGTAACCTATCTTGGGCATGTCATCTCTAAGGATGGTATTGCCATCAACCCTGAACGAGTTCAGGCTATTCTCGATTGGACTCCTCCGAAGAATGTCAAGCAAGTCCGAAGTTTTCTCAGACTCGCCAGCTATTGCTGTCGATTCATCGAGAACTTCTCCAAGATCGCTAGACCTCTGACTAACCTGCTTCATAAGGGCGTCAAGTTTGAGTGGACAGAAAAGTGTCAGGAAAGTTTCCAGGCGCTCAAAGACAAGTTGACCTCTGCCCCAGTGCTTGCTCCTCTAGATACTAAGAAGGACTTCGTCATTTCTTGTGATGCTTCACGTTAAGGCCTAGGAGCTATCCTAATGCAGGAGTGTAAAGTGATTGCTTATGCCTCTCGGCAATTGCGCCCTCACGAAGAGAACTACCCAGTTCACGACCTCGAGCTTGCTGCTGTTATACACGCACTAAAACAGTGGCGACATTACCTTCTTGGTAATCGTTGCGAGATCTTCACCGACCACCAAAGTCTGAAGTATCTGTTTACTCAACCAGATCTGAACCTCCGTCAGCAGAGATGGATGGAGATTGTTGCAGATTTTAACCTGGGTATTTCATATACCCCAGGCAAGGCTAATGTAATGGCTGATGCCTTGAGCCGCAAGTCTTACTGCAACCACCTCCAGGTTCACAAAGTTCAGCCCTCGCTTGTTGAAGAATTCAGAAAGCTGAACCTCCATATTGTTCCTCCTAGTGCACTCGCTCCCCCTCCCCCAGAGTTTGAAAAGATGAATCTTCGTGTTGTTCCTCAGGGTTCTCTAAATACCCTCGCTGTCGAGCCAGATCTCGTGGGCGATATCAAGACTATTCAACATTATGACTCTGAAGTCGAGAAGATTAAACGCTATCTCTCAGAAGGAAAGCCCTCATTCTTCACTATTGCCGATGATGGCGCCTTGTACTTCAAAGGCCTCCTAGTGGTGCCATGTGCGAGGGAAAACCTGAATCTGACTCCAAGGGTTATGAAAGAAGCTCATGATATGCCTTTGTCTATTCATCCCAGTAGCACCAAGATGTACCAATACATTCGTCAGAGATTCTGGTGGTCTAATATGAAGCAAGACATTGCTCGTTATGTTGCTGAATGTGATGTTTGCCGTCGTATCAAAGCAGAGCATCAAAGGCCTGCTGGAACTCTGCAACCTATCTCTATTCCTGAATGGAAATGGGACCATGTTGAAATGGACTTCGTCACTGGATTCCCCAAATCGCAGAAAGGTAACGATGCTATTCTTGTCGTCATTGACCGACTTTCTAAAGTTGCACATTTTCTGGCTGTCAAGGAAACGATCACTGCTAGTCAGCTGGCAAACCTCTACATGTCCAGAATTGTCTCGCTTCACGGTATTCCATTGGTAATCAGTTTAGACCGTGGCAGCTTATTCACTTCAAGATTCTGGGCAAGTTTCCAAGGAGCTATGGGCACTCATCTGTCTTTCAGCACTGCTTTTCATCCTCAGTCGCAAGGGCAAGTTGAACGTGTCAACCAAGTTCTCGAAGACATGCTTCAAGCTTGTGTTATTTCCTTCGGCAAGAAATGGGAGGAATCTCTCCCGTATGCTGAGTTCTCTTATAATAATAGCTATCAAGCTAGTCTGAAGATGGCCCCCTTCGAAGTGTTATATGGACGAAAGTGCCGAACCCCTCTGAACTGGTCAGAAACTGCGGAACATCCACTCTTCGGTCCGGATATTATCCAACATGCCGAAGAACAAGTTCACATTATTCGCGAGAATCTCAAGACTGCTCAGTCACGTCAGAAGAGTCAGTATGACCGTCATCATAAAGACATGGTCTATCAACCTGGCGAAAAGGCTTACCTTCGAGTTACACCAATGAAGGGTGCTCACCGCTTTGGGATCAAGGGCAAGCTAGCTCCTCGCTATATTGGTCCATTCACTATTCTGGAAAGTCGTGGAAAAGTGGCATATCAACTGGAGCTTCCGCCGAACCTTTCTCAGGTTCACGATGTGTTCCATGTGTCATAGCTTCGCGTTTGCTTCAAGGACCCAATGCGAGCAGTGGATCATGAAGTGCTCGAATTGCAACAGGACCTCTCCTATAAAGAGCATCCAGTCTGCATTCTCGACCAAGCTGAACGCCTCACACATCAGAAGGCGATCAAGTTCCTCAAAGTTCAGTGGTCGCACCATTCTGAAGATGAAGCCACATGGGAACATGAGGATCATCTGCGCGAAGAATACCCCGCACTATTTCCATCTACCTCCTAAATCTCGGGACGAGATTTCTTGTAGTGGAGGAGATTTGTAACACCCGGATAATTAGGCTACAGTAAAACTCTCCTAATGATGCCATGTCATCTCTGTTACTGTTGCTAATCAAATGTTAGTTCAAAACATTTCAAATTCAAAAAATGAATTAGTGACAAACGCCCAAAGTTTCAAAAGTGGAAACAAAAATGTTCGGGCAGTGCCAAGTATGACATAGGTAATTAAGGTGTAGAAGAAACAATTTTATAAAATACTTAATTGCCCTAAAATAAATAGAACAAAAAACAAAACAAAGAAAAAAAGAAAAAGAAAAGGAAAAGAAGAAACCCCTTCCCCCTGGGCCAAAGGGCCCAACTAGCCAACAGCCAGCCCGACCGGCCCAGCCGGCCTGGCCCGCCTCCCTCGGTCGCTCCCTCCCCTTCCCTGTTCCCCCGACCAGGGTCGGAACAGGGGCGCGTCGCCACTGGACCCCCTCGCCGATGTCTAGGAGGGGATAAGGTCGCCACGCCCCCGCCTCCTCGATCCCGCCTCCCACTCGCCCCCACTCTCGCCCTCGGTCCCTGCGCCTCTCCCTCTCCCCTCAGATCCACCTCGCTCCCTCCTCGTTCCCCCACCACATCCGACGCCGCCATGGACCCGCCACCATGAAACGCGCGGTCACAGCCCTCGCCTCGCCTCGTTTGCGTGTCGTTCGTCTCCGCCTTCGTCCTCCTCATCGATCGGTGGCCGCAGTTGGAGCTCGGAGCCACCGTAGCACCCACGACGCCGCCGTCTTCCTCCTCTGCTTCGACAAGCTACGCCGCCGCTCTTCTCCAACTCCGGCGACGCCCCTGCAGCTACTAAACCCACCAAGGGCCACCGTGTGTGCCGCTCGGTGAGCCCTCCTCTCTCTCTTTCGCGCCCTACCTAGTTGTCGCCGAACACCCGAACGCCGCACCGCGGAGCTCGTCGCCGACGAGTCTCCGGTGACCATTTGGTCCCGGGCTCGTGCAGTTGTGCTCGCGCACACACATAGGCCTCGCCCCGCCCTTCAGTTTGCCGAATAACGTGCCGCAGCGCCGTTTCCTCTCACAGCCGAACACCGGCATCCGCCGCGCCACTCGCCGCCGTCGCTACACGGCAACTCTGGCCGCGGTATCCCTACCGTTCGACGCGGCTTTGTCTCTGCGTTCGAACGAACCCAGCCCCGCGATGAACCCAACCCCGCAGCCTCACCTTCGCACTCGCCGAGCCTCGGCGTCCGCCCCGCCCATCGCCGATGACGCTGCGGCCCTCCTCCGGTCGAGCCACCGCCACCACTAGATGCGTCTCTTCGCGCTCGACCGAGCGAGCCTAAGCACGCCCCAAACGGGCCACCGTGGCGTGATTCCAGCGAGGTCCGCGCCCCTCCGCCACATTTTCGGTCGCCGGCGGTGAACCTCCGCCGCCCGCCAACGTGGCATGCCGCTGGGGTCCATCTGGGTCACTACCTGGTGGCTCCAAGGGCCCGGCTGGCCCTGTTGACCATGGTCAACTTGCTGACTGGGCTGGTCCCAGCAGCTGACCAGTGGCCCCCACCTCATAAGCCAATTAAATTAGATAAGTTAACTAATCTAGGCTAATTAGTCACTGACTAATGGGGCCCACAATTAGTTAATCATAATTAATTTAAAACAAAGCCTGTTTCAACTCTGGCTCAATGACAGGTGGGTCCCAGTGGACCCACAAGTGAGTTTTGACTCCAGTCAACCGCATTGTTGACTACTGACATCACACATACATCATGCTGACGTCATCCCATACTATTCTGGATAATGTTGATTTAAATTAATTAAATAAATTCCAGAAAATGATTAAATCTTTAGAAAATCATATAAAATAACCTGTAACTCGGATGAGAATACTTTCTACATGAAAGTTGCTCAGAACGACGAGACGAATCTGGATACGCAGCCTGTTCATCCGCCACACATCCCTAGCATAGCAAACACCCAACTTTCCCTCCTCTGGTTCATTTGTCCGAAAACGCGGAACACCGGGAAAACTTTCCCGGATGTTTCCCCCCTTCGTCGTATCACCTACTACCGCGATTGGGCACACCTAGAATCATTACTTGTAATGTCATGCATCGATATGCATCTATTTGCATTGTATTCATTGTTTCTTCCCCCTCTTCTCTCCGGTAGACTACGAGACCGACGCTGCTGCTGCCCAGTTCGAATACGGAGTTGACGACCCCTCCTTGCCAGAGCAACCAGGCAAACCCCCTGATCACCAGATATCGCCTATTCTTCTCTATACTGCTTGCATTAGAGTAGTGTAGCATGTTACTGTTTGATACCTTACTCGCAATCCTATTCTGTTGCATAGCCTGTCATTGTTGCTACAGTCATTGATACCTTACTCGCAATCCTAAATGCTTAGTATAGGATGCTAGTTTATCATCATTGGCCCTACATTCTTGTCAGTCTGCCTTGCTATACTATTGGGCCGTGATCACTTGGGAGGTGATCACGGGTATATACTATACATATATACATACTATACAGATGGTGACTAAAGTCGGGTCGGCTCGTTGAGTACCCGCGAGTGATTCACGGATTGGGGGCTGAAAGGACGTTTGTCCTGACGGCCCTGTGTGTGGATCTTTATGGCGGAGCGATATGGCAGGTTGAGACCACCTAGGCGAGAGGTGGGCCTGGCCCTGGTCGGCGTCCGTGGTTGCTTCATAATAACACACTTAATGAGATCTTGGTATTTGATCTGAGTCTGGCCACTGGCCTATACGCACTAACCAACTACGCGGGAACAGTTATGGGCACTCGACGTCGTGGTATCAGTCGAAGCCTTCTTGACGTCAGCGGCTGAGCGGCGCACGCCGGATTGGACCGTAAGCCTGCTCTTGTATTATGGGGGCTAGGTCTGCTTCCGGCCGCGTAAGCAACGTGCAGGTGTGCAATGGGCGATGGGCCCAGACCCCTGCGCGCATAGGATTTAGACCGGCGTGTTGACCTCTCTGTTGTGCCTAGGTGGGGCTGCAGCGTGTTGATCTTCCGAGGCCGGGCATGACCCTGGAAAGTGTGTCCGGCCAAATGGGATCGAGCGTGTTGGGTTATGTGGTGCACCCCTGCAGGGAAGTTTATCTATTCGAATAGCCGTGATCTTCGGTAACAGGACAACTTGGAGTTGTACCTTGACCTTATGACAACTAGAACCGGATATTTAATAAAACACACCCTTCCAAGTGCCAGATACAACATGGTGATCGCTTTTCCACAGGGCGACGAGGGGAGGATCACCGGGTAGGATTATGCTATGCGATGCTACTTGGAGGACTTCAATCTACTCTCTTCTACATGCTGCAAGACGGAGGCTGCCAGAAGCGTAGTCTTCGATAGGACTAGCTACCCCCCCTCTTATTCTGGCATTCTGCAGTTCAGTCCACTGATATGGCCTCCATACACATGTACCCATGCATATGTAGTGTAGATCCTTGCTTGTGAGTACTTTGGATGAGTACTCACGGTTGCTTTTCTCCCTCTTTTTCCCCTTTCCCTTCTACTTGGTTGTCGCAACCAGATGCCGAAGCCCAGGAGCCAGACGCCACCGTCGACGACGACTCTTACTACACTGGAGGTGCCTAGTACTACATGCAGGCTGCTGACGACGACCAGGAGTAGTTAGGAGGATCCCAGGCAAGAGGCTTGCACCTCTTTCGATCTGTATCCCAACTTGTTCCACTAACTCGTCTATGATCGAGCACTTGTATTCGAGCCCTCGAGGCCCCTGGCTTATATTATGATGCTTGTATGACTTATTTTATTTTTAGAGTTGTGTTGTGATATCTTCCCGTGAGTCCCTGATCTTGATCGTACACATTTCCGTGCATGATTAGTGTACGATTGAATTGGGGGCGTCACAGGGTTGTCTTCCCAAATCTCTAGGAGAGATGGGCTTGCATCCATGGATGGATATTCCCCTAAGGGGTCTTTAATCTAAAGAGGGTCTTTTCCTAAGAAGTCTTGGTTGCAGGGACCAATGATATGTCCATTTTGCATCACAGTTTCTTGCTATTATATTCATTGTTTTAAAGTTATATTTGACTTTTAGGTGCCATTCCAATGCCTTTTCTCTCTTAAATTGCAAGTTACATCACAAGAGGGAGATTGCCGATAGCTGGAATTCTGGACCTGAAAAGAGCAACAACAGAGATAGCCATTCTCCTGTGCTTCAAATGACCTGAAAATTTATGGGGATTTACTTTGGAATATATAAAAAATATTGGATGAAAAATCTACAGGGGACCCACTAGTGAGCCACAAGCTCAGGTGGCGCCCCCGGGTGCACCCTCTGATCTTGTGGGGCCCACAGTAGGCCTCTAAGGCCCATCTTCTCCTATATGAAGCCATTTCCCTAGAAAAAAAATCAAGAGAATACTTTCGAAACAAAGAGCTGCCACCTTGAGGCGGAACCTAGGTAGGAGCACTTTTGCTCTCTGGCAAAGCGACTTCCCTCTAGGAGGGGAAAATCGAATCTATTGTCATCGCCAACATTCCTCACATCATGGGAGGACTCATATTCATCAATATCTTCACTAGTACCTTCTCATCTCCAAATCCTAGTTCATCTCTTGTATTCAATCTTTGTCTCAAAACCTCGGATTGGTACATGTGGGTTGCTAGTAGTGTTGATTACATCTTGTAGTTGATGCTAGTTGGTTTATTTGGCGGAAGATCATATGTTCAGATTGTTAATCATATATTTATCTCCTCTGATCATGAACATGAGTATTATTTGTGAGTAGTTCCGTTTGTTCTTGAGGACATGGGAGAAATTTTATTGTAAGTAATCATGTGAAGTTGGTTTTTGTTCAATGTTTTGATAATGTGTTATATTGTTCTTCCTCTAGTGGTGTCGTGTGAACGCTGACTATTGGGAAACATTGCATGGAAAACAAAAAAAATTCTACGCACACGCAAGATCTATCCATGGAGATGCATAGCAACGAGAAGGGAGAGTGTGTCTATGTACCCTCGTAGATTGTAAGCGGAAGCATTTAACAACGCGATTGATGTAGTCGAACTTCTTCGCGCTCCAACCGATCAACTACCAAACGTACGACACCTCCGCGTTCAGCACACTTTTAGCTTGGTGATGTCCTCTACCTTCTTGATCCAACAAGATGGCGAGGTAGTAGATGAGTTCTGGCTAGGGGTGGGCATATAAACCGAGGACCGAAGTACCGGACCGAAAGAACCGGGACCGGCACCGAACAGACCGAAACCGATTATTTCGATTGTTAGTTCGGTCGCCACTTCTCAAAACCCGAATTTACTTCGGATGTTTCGGTCGTGGCACTCAGTAACCCGAAATAACCTATAAAATCAAGATGTTATGCACGTGGCCCAAAATCTGAGAAGAACCCAGCCCATTACATGTAAGTGGCTTCTTCGCATTAGGCCCATTTATGTGTGCAGGCCAGCAGCACCACGTGAAGCACCCATCCACTCCCTCGATCCCCCAAGGCCCCAACCCAACTAACAACTAATATCCTCGATCCAGCAGCACCACGTGAACCACCCGATTCCTTGACGTAGCCGCCTCTCTGCTACAGCCCCAGCCCCAGGCGTTCTCCCTTCGCTGGCCGTCAGCGGCGGCGGCGGCGGCGCTCGCTCCAGTCTCTTTTCTGTTTGTCCCTCCCTTCCAATTACACTGTAAATCCTTGTCTTTCTCTGTCTCCTTTTGTCAAACTCCGCAAGATTGGTTTGTTCGGAATATGATTTTATAAAATTACACTGGCCCCTTCGCGAGAGTTCACTTTTCTGTTTGTTTCATTTCTTGTTCAATTCGGGAAGGGGTTGCTTCAATTTCCAGAGATCTCTAGCGATGCCTGCTACTTGCAAACATAGCTTCGGTCTTGTTCGGTTAAACAGTAAACCGAACCGAAATCTTGTTGGACCGAACACTCGGTTATTGATATTTCAGAAAACTGATCGGTCAACAAAAATGGAAAACCGATTTTTATATTACCCGAATAAACCGAACCGATTGGTTCGGTTTAACCGAATGCCTAGGCCTAGTTCCGGCAGCACAACGGCGTGGTGACGATGATGGTGAAGTGATCTCCGTTGGGCTTCGCCTAAGCAGTACAAAAAAATGACCGGGGGTGCAAATGGTGCAGGGGGCGCCGCACATGGCTAAGACAATGTTGTGTTGTGCTAGGCTCCCCCCTCCCACATATATATAGGTGGGAGGGAGGAGGGAGCAGCTAGGAGGGCGCCCCAAGTAGGCCGAATCCTACTTGGGGTCTCCTCCCAAGTGGCGCCCCCTGCCATGTATAGGTGTGGGGGAAAGGCAGGGGAGGGAGGCGCCCCCTTTTTCTTTCTCGCATGAGAAGGGGAAATCAGGAGGGGCTAGCCCTCCCCGCTATTCTTCCCTAGGGCTGGTCGGCCAGGGAGAGGGGCGTACCAGCCCCTTATGGGCTGGTTAGTCCCCTCCTTAGCCCATTAAGCCCATACACCTACTGGGGGTGTGTCCAGAACCCCTTCCGGTGACCCGATGACTACCCGGTGCATCCCGAAACTCTTCCGATTTCCGAATACCATCATCCTATATATCAATCTTTACCTCTCGACCATTTCGAGACTCCTCATCATGTCCGTTATCTCATCCGGGACTCCGAACAACATTCGGCCACCAAATCATATAACTCATATAACACTATATCGTCAACAAACGTTAAGCGTGCGGACCCTACGGGTTCGAGAACTATGTAGACATGACCGAGACACCTCTCCGGTCAGTAACTAATAGCGGAACCTGGATGCTCATATTGGCTCCTACATATTATACGAAGATCTTTATTGGTCGAACCATTCTGACAACATACGTAATTCCCTTTGTCCATCGGTATGTTACTTGCCCGAGATTCGATCGTCGGTATCTTCATACCTAGTTCAATCTCGTTACTGGCAAGTCACTTTACTTGTTCCGTAATACGTCATATCGTAACTAACTCCCTAGTCATTTGCTTGTAGCTTATGATGTGTATTACTGAGAGGGCCCAGAGATACCCTTTGATACTCAGAGTGACAAATCCTAATCCTGATCTATGCCAACTCAACAAACACCTTCGAAGATACCTGTAGAGCATCTTTATGATCACCCAGTTACGTTGTGATGTTTGATAGCACACAAGGTATTCCTCCGGTATCCGGGAGTTGCATAATCTTATAGTCGAAGGAATATGTATCTGACATGAAGAAAGCTATAACAATAAACTGAACAATGAATATGCCAAGCTAACAGATGGGTCTTGTCCATCACATCATTCTCCTAATGATGTGATCCCGTTATCAAATGACAACACATGTCTATGGTTAGAAAACATTAACCATCTTTTGATCAACGAGCTAGTCTAGTAAAGGCGTACTAGGGACATGGTATTTGTTTATGTATTCACACATGTATTTAAGTTTTCGATCAATACAATTCTAGCATGAATAATAAATATTTATCATGAATAAGGAAATATAAAATAACAACTTTATTATTGCCTCTAGAGCATATTTCCTTCAGTCTCCCACTTGCACTAGAGTTAATAATCTAGTTCACATCGCCATGTGATTAACACCCATAGTTCACATCGCCATGTGATTAACACCCAAAGAGTTTACTAGAGTCAATAATCTAGTTCACATCGCCATGTGATTAACACCCAAAGAGTACTAAGATATGATCACGTTTTCCTTGTGAGAGAGGTTTAGTCAACGGGCCTGCCACATTCAGATCCATATGTATTTTGCAAATCTCTATGTCTACAATGCTCTGCATGGAGCTACTCTAGCTAATTGCTCCCACATTCAATACATATCCAAATTGAGATTCGGAGTCATCCGGATTAGTGTTTAAAGCTTGCATCGACGTAATTCTTTACGATGAACTCTTCATCACCTCCATAATCGAGAAACATTTCCTTAGTTCTCTAAGGATAATTTTGACCGCTGTCCAGTGGTCCACTCCTGGATCACTATTGTACCCTCTTGCCAGACTCATGGCAAGGCACATAACAGGTTTGGTACACAACATGTCACTTATAGAACCTATGGCTGAGGCATAGGGAATGATTTTCATTCCCTCTCTATCTTCTGTCGTGGTCATGTTTTGAGTCTGAACTTCACACCTTACAATACAGGCTAGAACTCCTTCTTTAACCGATCCATTTTGAACTCCTTCAAAATCTTGGCAAGGTATGTACTCATTGAAAATCTTATCAAGCGTCTTGATCTATCTCCATAGATCTTGATGACTAATATGTAAGCAGCTTCACCGAGGTCTTTTATTGAAAAATTCTTATTCAAGTATCGTTTTATGCTATCTAGAAATTTTATATCATTTCCAATCAATAATATATCATTCACATATAATATTAGAAATGTAATAGAGCTGCCACTCACTTTCTTGTAAATACAGGCTTTAACATAAGTCTGTATAAAACCATATGCTTTGATCACTATTGGGAAACAACACCTATGGGACCACGAGGATCCCTTCTACGGTTGGTGGGGAGAAGAGTTGTGCAAAGAGCAGGTCTGGTGATCAGCGTGAGGGGCTTTTACCCAGGTTCGTGCCACAATGGTGCGTAAAACTCTAGTCCTGCTTTTTGGTGTATATTTCGTGTTCTTGAGTCCTTAGACTAGCTGCAGTGCATGTCCAGTCCAAAAAGTCTGAATCTTTCTCCAGTATGCTTCGGGCCTCCTTTTATATGTCAAAGGGGTCGCCACAGTGGTACACAGGAGATGGAAAGTATCTATAGTGTACAAGTTTATGCCTGGCGTCATAGGACAAACACATCTAATGCGATGCCTACATGCCCTCCAACTTTATCGAGGATGGCAACAGAAACCGTCTTGTCCGTCGCCGCCTCTCCCCGTCTTGACACGTGTCCAGGCTGACGAGGCATGTAGTGCCAGGCTGGCTGGCTAGCTGCTATGCTGGCACGGTGGCAGGGCCTTCACGAAGATATGCATGCCACCACGCAGGTGCTTGTTTAGTTGACCTAGAATCTGCATGCTGCCATGCGCGCCTGCGTAGTTGGCAAGCTGGTCGTCGCGCCGGGATTGTAGCGAGGTGGCGAAACCTCGTCGGGTGCAGGCCTGGCTGTGGCCCCGCAATTGTTCCCGGCAAGGGTCTTGCCGGGGCCTCCCTGTCGCCCCCGGCAAGGATCTTGCCGGGAGTCTTCGCTCTCTGGTCTCCATGTAGACTGGCAGGCCACCAGTCTTCACAAAGATCTGCATACTACTACGCACGCACCCCCTAAGTCTTGGACTCGACATCGTCGATGATGTTAGAGTTCTCAGCCTCAGGGGCGATGGCCTTGCTGGTGCTTCGCAAGCTGCCCCGGCGAGGTCCTTGCCGGGGCTACGCAAGCCTCCCCGGCAAAGGTGTTGCCAGGGGAGGTCCAGCTAGTCTTCTACTCTTTGTTTACTGGCTTGAATGTTGTCTTGGTAGTCTTGTGTTTTGCCTTCTTCTGCCCTGCCAAGCCTTGCTGCGGGCATGGCTATGACTGCTGTGCACAAGTAAGGGGTATAGAAAGGCCCATACTTTTGTACACCAACAGGAGCCCCCAGGCCTGGGCCACACATAAGTGCAAAGCGTAGAAGGGCCAGGCCCAAAGCTGTGCGCGGGCACGCGTAGTAGAGATTAACCGCTGTAAACTTTTCGCCAGTTGTGTAGGACCTTGAAGTATGTCTAGAGGGGGGGGGGTGATTAGACTACTTGACCAATTAAAAACTTAACCTTTTCCCAATTTTAGAGTTTGGCAGATTTTAGCTATCTTAGGACAAGTCAAGCAATCATCATACAATTCAAGCAAGCATGCAAAGAGTATATAGGCAGCGGAAATTAAAGCATGCAACTTGCAAGAAAGTAAAGGGAAGGGTTTGGAGGATTCAAACACAATTTGAGACATGGATGTTTTTGGCGTGGTTCCGATAGGTGGTGCTATCGTACATCCACGTTGATGGAGACTTTGACCCACGAAGGGTAACGGTTGCGCGAGTCCACGGAGGGCTCCAACCATGAAGGGTCCACGAAGAAGCAACCTTGTCTATCCCACCATGGCCGTCGCCCACGAAGGACTTGCCTCACTAGCGGTAGATCTTCACGAAGTAGGCGATCTCCATGCCCTTACAAACTCCTTGGTTCAACTCCACAATCTTGTCGGAGGCTCCCAAGTGACACCTAGCCAATCTAGGAGACACCACTCTCCAAGAAGTAACAAATGGTGCGTTGATGATGAACTCCTTGCTCTTGTGCTTCAAATGATAGTCTCCCCAACACTCAACTCTCTCTCATAGGATTTGGATCTGGTGGAAAGAAGATTTGAGTGGAAAGCAACTTGGGGAAGGCTAGAGATCAAGATTCATATGGTAGGAATGGAATATTTTGGCCTCAACACATGAGTAGGTGGTTCTCTCTCAGAAATGGTAAGTTGGAAGTGTAGGTTTGTTTTGATGGCTCTCTCCACGAATGAAGAGGAGGTGGAGGGGTATATATAGCCTCCACACAAAATCTAACTGTTACACACAATTTACCAAACTCGGTGGGACCAATTCAACAGACTCGGTCAGACCGATTTAGTAAACCTAGTGACCGTTAGGATTTTCGGTGGGACTGACATGCAACTCGGTAGGACCGATTCGGTTAGGGTTAGGGCATAATGTAATCTCGGTAAGACCGATCACGCAAACTCGGTGAGACCGATTTTGGTAATAGGCTTTCCAGAGAGTTGGTCAGGTAAACTCGGTGGGACCGGTTTGCTCTTTTCAGTGAGACCGAAATGTTACAAAAAGGAAACAGGGAGTTTACATTGCTATCTCGGTGGGACCGATCGCTCACTTCGGTTAGACCAAAACGTTATGAAGGGAAACGGAGAGATTACAATCCCATCTCGGTGAGACCGAGATCCCTATCGATGAGACCGATTTGCCTAGGGTTTGTGGCAGTGGGTATGACATTTGAACTCGGTGGCGCCGGATAGAAAGAATCAGTGTGACCGATTTTGGCTTTAGGTTTAGGTCATTTGTGGATGTGAGAAAGTAGCTGAGGGTTTTTGGAGCATATCACCAAGCACATGAAGCAAGAGGATCATTAAGCAACACCTCATCCCTCCTTGATAGTATTGGCTTTTCCTATAGACTCAATGTGATCTTGGATCACTAAAATGTAAAATGAAGAGTCTTGAGCTTTTGAGCTTGAGCCAATCCTTTGTCATTAGTATTTTGAGGGATCCACTTTCATCATCCATGCCATGCCATTCATTGAGCTTTCCTGAAATAATAGTCTTGGAATAACATTAGCTCAATGAGCTATATGTTGTTATGAATTACCAAAACCACCTAGGGATACTTGCACTTTCAATCTCCCCCTTTTTGGTAATTGATGACAACATATAGATCAAAGCTTCGACAAATGATAATAATATTGAACAACTCGTCGCTTTGAGAAGTATGTGATAAGCAAGAGCTCCCCCTAAATTTGTGCATAGTTTAAGATTTGCTTTGGACTGCAAATGCACAAGGAATTAGGCTCATGGGTTAGTCTTCCATGTCACAAACATCTTGGTGGATCGCTCAAAATGATAAAAGATTGAATACATGCACTCATCACCAAGCAAAGTGAATGATCACATATGGATAGATAAGATAATATCATCAAACATGCATAAGTGTAGCTTATGATCAAACACATGATCATCAATGTCTCACAAAAACATCATAGTATCTCAAGCAATCAAAAGCAAACAAGTTTAACTAACAAAGCAAGAGAGAACAAAAGCAACACTCTCTCTCTCGAAGCCTATGATCTATACATTTTCTCCCCCTTTGGCAACAAGTTACCAAAAAGTTCATAGAAAATGCATAGTGCTAGATCGACTCTCAGGCTTGATCTTCAGGTGGTGGTGTCCGGATAACTCCAAGAACGAAGGCTTCAGTTGAAGTGGATGGAGCTGGAGGAGTTGGTGCTGGAGCTGGTTGCACTGGAGCTGTAGCTGGTGCAGATGATGTGGCCCTGGTGTCTGTCACAGGCACTGTAGCTGACCTCTGAGCTCTAGGCACTTTGGCAAATACATTAGTGGTAGTCTTGCCCTACCTCTCCTGCATGTCATCTTGTAGCTGCTCCACAACTGACTAAATCTCAGTTACTTTGACATCTAGATCATGGAATTTTAGTTCCATGATTCTTTCCAAGCTCTGCTGATTTTGAGTGAGGGTGGCCAATCCCTTCTCAATCCTCAGTGTTGATGCTATCAAGTAACCAAGCTGCTCCTGTTTGTTCTTCAAAAAGTACTCAGATGCCTCCTCTTGAGTTGGCATCTTGGCAGCCTTCTCTTTCCTTGCTTTCTCCTTCTTCTCTTGAGCTTGTACTGATGATGGTTCATTCTCATTCATGACAACCTAATTGTCCTCAAAGTCTGGATAGAGAGTAAAATGTTCCTTATCCAATTGATATTTGCATGTGCCCATCTTTGAGTTAATCAATTCCCGAATCTGAGGGGCATATCCACAACTTCTTTTCTGGTCTGCTGCAGTCCTCTTAATGGTCTCTACCATAAGGCTCATGACCTTGAATTTCCGTGGCACATCAAAAAATGCAACATGTTGATTGCATGCCCTCTAATCATGTTGTGGTCACCAGACTTAGGCAAAAGAGTGTGCCTTAGGATACAGTTGATTGTTGGCAGCCCCGACAGAAGAAAGTGGACTGACCCAAACTTATGTGTCTCTACAGCTTTGTCTGGGATCTCCTTGTACATGTGTGCCATGGAATTGTGGTCCATCTTCTTCTTGGCATAGATATCCAAGTCATCTTCACTCTCCTTTGGGGCATTGATCAGTTTTGCCCATTCCTCAACTGTTGACTGGTACCTTGTACCTTTAGACATCCAAACTATCCTCCCATCTGGATAGAAGTGTGCTGTGGAGTAGAATTGCATAATGAGTTCATCATTCTAGTTGGTGAGCTTTTGCCCAACAAAATCTGCAACTCCACAAGCAACAAAACTGTCTTGCACTCTAGGATAGTGTTCTTCATTGTCTTTCATGTAGGTCCAGTCGACCCACCTCATATCACACACTATGGGCTTCTTTTCCAACAAGATTGTCTCATAGAAGTCCTTCTATTCCTTTGTATGGAACCTGTAATCAACAGCAGTTCTTCTCCTTGTGGCATATGGATCTGTCATCCTCCATAGCCTCAACCCTGAGTCTCTTCTGATTTTCATGTCCTCAGCCACATGATGGGCATCATTGTGGTCTGGTATCTTGGGCTTGAGCTTCCTCAGAACTTGTCCTTCTTCATCTTCCTCATCAGCAACTTCAGGCACTGGGGCCTTGTTATTCTCAGCAGCTGGAATACTCCTGGTATTCCTCTTTGGTGCAAGCTTGGGCTTGGGGGCAGCTTTGGGTGCTTCCTTGGGCTTTGATGTTGCAGCCCCTGATCTCACATCACCCATAAGCTTTTGTGCCTTGGGTGCTGGTGCAGCAACCTCTTCTTCCTCTTCAGAGTCTCTCTTCATTGAGGGATTTCCAAGAACCTGGGCAGTAGTGGTTCTGGCTCTCTTCTTCTTCTTATCCTGAGCAGCTTCATCTTCTGATTCAATGGTAAACTTCATAGTTTCTCCAGTGGGAACTTTCTTGGGTTTGGAAGTTGTGACTCTCTTTGTAGGTGCCTCTTTGGGTTCAGACTTTTCAGGCACTTGAGTAGATCCTGTGACCTTCAGCATAGGTGTCCTCTTGGCAGGAACCTTCCTATTGAGTCCCGGTTTAGTGTTTTGTGCTGAGGCATACTCATTTTTGAGCACTACCTTCTTGGAGGTAGCCTCATCCTCTTCTGCTCTATAATCCTCATCCTTAGAATCTGAGGTTCTCTTCTTCCTTGTCCTAGTGGCAGCTTTAGGCAGATTGCTTGGGGTGCTCCTGCTGCCTTCATCTGAAGTGCTAGAGGGACTAGTGCCCTCACTCATGTGAATCTGCTCTTCTTCTCCATTCTGGCTATCACTTTGGTCTGACATGCTGCAAACACTGACTGCTGACCCTGTGAAGAGTTATAGATGAGATAGAGTGGATGAGCATCACAAAATGCAGATATTTTTGCAAAAGAATGATTCAAAAATTCAGTTTTAGTTTTCCAAAGAAAGCATTTCGGATCAACCGATTTTCAAACTCGGTGATACCGAAGCAGTTTTGGAACCTAAACTGATGAACTCGGTTGGACCGAGTCATAGTTCGGTGGCACCGAGACTGCTAGGGTTTCACAAAGTCCTAAAATCGGTGTCACCGATTAGCAATTCTCGGTCAGACCGAGAGTCACTAGTGCAATGGCGTTAGCCAAATCGGTGGGACCGAGTTTTTCAACTCGGTGGGTCCGAGATGGTTTCGGCGGAAACCTAACCCTAAAATTTTGAATCTCATCTAATCTAAGGATTGCATTGACTGGATAGGATCATTTCAATCGTGGCAAGAATCAATAAGAACACAATGTGCTAGGAATCGGACGAGGATAGCACAGTGATCGAGTCCATACCCTAGCTTGGCGATGAACTCGCTACGGCGGCAACGACGGGGGTGAAATCCGTTGACGGCGGCGGGGACCAGCGACAGGAGGCGGCTGGCGATGAGGAGACGATCCAGAGACCCTGATGGCAGAGCGAGCTATTGCACGGGCGAAGAGGTTCGGAGAAATTTCCAAATTTTTGCCTGTGACTAAATATAGCCCGACCCTGTCGGTGTGACCGAGTGGAACAACTCGGTGGCACCGAGATGCATAACTGTGTACAGTTACAGCAACTCGGTGTGACCAAAAAGTTCAAATCGGTTGCACCGAGATTGAAAACCTAGATCGACTTAGTGATCTCGGTAGGACCGAAATGGAGGAATCGGTCAGACCGAGAATCACAAAGAAGTTTGGAAGTTTAAGTCTATGACGAATCGGGGACTCCGAGTGCTCCTCACACAGAGTAGTTCGAATCTGACTTGATCAAATTTTGTGATGTAGCATGAATAGAGTTTGAGACGAGAAAAGCATAGATAGCTAGAGAAGGTTCTTAGGCATTCTTGTCCATCCACTTGGCAAAAATAAAAAGAAGCCAATCAATCAAAACAACAAGTGTATGTCCTTGAATGAGTAAAATATGCACCAACATGCTCACACAATAAGATGGCAAATGAAATATGTGGCAAAACATGCACAACCAATTCTAGCATCTATCAAACAATTGGCGATGACTAGGTCATCTATATATGAGTATATTGACTTAGGAGTCAAATGAGAACATTTGATCATAGGTCATACTCATCGTTTAAGCTCAAATGGGGTTACCACTTTTACATAATGCATTGATGTGTTCACACCATTAGAGTTGCTTTGACTCAATTCTTAGAGTTAAGCTCCCCCTAGATGTGAGATCCCCTTTTAGAGGGATGAACTAACCTTGGGTTTTGTCGATGATGACTTCATGTAGGTGTTCAAGATGCGGATGCTCAATGTTGATGTAGATCATTTGGAGCAATCCTTTGGAGTGAGTTGCACTTTCAACTTACCTACGTGGGTTAGTCCCACAAGGAACAAACAAGAATATCCATAGACATAGAGTGATGCACACACAAGATGATGTCCATGAAATCATTAGGTTACCTTGTCCCTTGCCTTACCAACATGAGGGTTTGTGACTCCCTGAACTAGTGCAAGATGTGGAAGTTGATTGCAGTTGTTCTTGCCATAATGATATGAGTGAAGAATGTTGGCGGAGTCACCCTCAAGAACTCTCTAGTTCTTCTTCTTTGGGATCCACATCATCTTGATGGGAATCCTTGGAGTTGTAGTTGTACTTGATGAAGTAGAACTTGACGTAGTCTTGGGAACCCACTTGACGGAGGCCTTAGGTGCTTCTTCAAATGCATCAATCTCTTCTTGAAGCTTGTCCTTGCCTTTGTTCTTGTGGTCTTGTGGTGGAAGATCATCTTGTGCTTGTGTTCCTTTGAAGGAAGTAGGATCATACTTCTCTTGTTGAGGAACAAACTTCGTCTTGGGTATTGATCTTCTTCCCACTCAACTCCATTGGCATTGAACTTTCGTTCAAAACCAACACCTTGATTCTTCCGGTGCCTTCCTTGCTTGCGTACAATTTCCTCGAATTGCTTACTCTCGGCAAGGTTCTTGTAAACACCTTTCTCTGTAATTCCCTTCAATAAGCTATTTTCTTGCTCAAGTGTAACTTGGCTAAGAGAATCATTAGTGGAATCAAGAGAACTACTAGAAGCAACAATATTGGATTTGACATTGTTATTGTTACTACTAGAGGAAGGATCTTTCTTGTACTTGTTACTAGACTTGACTTGAGGCATGTAAGTAGATAAGAGTAAACGCTTGGCAATGTAAGAAGAACTTTTCTTACGGAGATCATCATTGATTGCTTTTAAGAACTCATGCTCTTGCTCAAGATTGAGCTTTTCAAAGCGTAACTTCTCATGAGCCCTTAAAAGTTCTCGATGATTGAGGGAGTCCTGGATTGGGGGGTGTCCGGATAGCCGGATTACCATCATCAGCCGAACTATCATCGGTCGGACTATCATCATCGACCGGACTCCAAGACTATGAAGATACAAGATTGAAGACTTCGTCCCGTGTCCGGATGGGACTTTCCTTGGCGTGGAAGGCAAGCTTGGCGATACGGATATGTAGATCTCCTACCATTGTAACCGACTCTATGTAACCCTAGCCCTCTCCGGTGTCTATATAAACCGGATGGCCCTAGTCCGTAGGACATACATTACAACAATCATACCATAGGCTAGCTTTTAGGGTTTAGCCTCCTTGATCTCGTGGTAGATCCACTCTTGTAAACATCCACAATATCAATATCAATCAAGCAAGACGTAGGGTTTTACCTCCATCAAGAGGGCCCGAACCTGGGTAAAACATCGTGTCACTTGTCTCCTGTTACCATCCGCCTAGACGCACAGTTCGGGACCCCCTACCCGAGATCCGCCGGTTTTGACACCGACATTGGTGATTTCATTGAGAGTTCCTCTGTGTCGTCACCGATAGGCTTGATGGCCTCTTCAATCAACAACGATGCGGTCCTGGGTGAGACCTTTCTCCCCGGACAGATCTTCGTATTCGGCGGCTTCGCTCTGCGGGCCAACTCACTTGGCCATCTGGAGCAGATCGAAAGCTACGCCCCTGGCCGTCAGGTCAGGTTTGGAAGCCTAAACTTCACGGGCGATATCTGCGGGGACTTGATCCTCGACAGATCCGAGCCACAGCCGAGCGTGCCGCACTGTCATGATGGGCACGACCTAACTCTACCGCCGGACAGCGTCTTGGAAGCGGCACTCAAATCCGCTCTGATTTATAGTCCGGAGCCGATCGCGCAGATCAAGGACGGGTGGCTGGACACTGCCTCGGGGGCTGCAACTTCTATGGCGATGGAGCCGAACACTGACCTTGTCCCGCATATAGCTCGTGACTCCAAGGTGCCGGACTCTCTACCGGACTCCGACCCTCCTACGCCCGCGCCAGTCAAATCCGATTGGACGCTGGTCATGGAATTCACCGCTGCGGACATCTTTCAGCACTCACCCTCCGGCGACATCTTAAATTCGCTGAAGCATCTCTCGTTATCCGGAGAGCCCTGGCCGGACTATGGCCGGGATGGTTGGGACGTGGACGACGAAGAAATTCAAAACCCACCCACCACCCACTTCGTAGCCACCGTCGACGATTTAACCGACGTGCTAAACTACGACTCCGAAGACATCGACAGTATGGACGACGATGACGGAGACAATCCAGAACCAGCACCTACAAGGCACTGGAAGGCCACCTCGTCACATGACGTATATATGGTGGATACCCCAAAAGGGAGCGACGACGAGGATCAATGGGGCGCGGCAAAGGATAATCCCGCCGATAAACAACCAAAGCGGCGACACAAGCGCCGCCCTAAACCCCGCCTCGGCAAGAACAACATTCCCAATGACCCAGCGTTAGAGCAGGGCCAACCAGTGGACGACGAACATGCAACCAAGCAACTGTCCGGACAAGACGAACCGGATGATCAACCCCTTCCCGGAGCAACCAATAGTCCGGACAACCTCACACCGGAGCACAAACACCTTCACAAAAGACTCGTCGCCACTGCAAGAAGTTTGAAGAAGGAAAAATGGAAGCTCAAAACAGTGGAAGACATACTCAGAATGAAGTGGAACAAAATACTAAAGACCGCAAGCAAATATGGCAATGGCCATCACACAAAGAGCTACCCGAAGCGCAAGCTGCTGCCAGAATTTGACGAGGAAGCCATAGAGCCCTCACCATCAAAAAACAAAGAGGCCGCCTGGCCGGATAGACGGCCAGATGACAGGCCAAAAGCGGCAAACGGCGCCGCACACAAGCCGACCTATGACCCTGGGAAAATAGATAGCCCAACTAGGTCCATCTACGGGCCAAAAAAGAGGGCCCCAGGAAGTAACACAACACGACAAGTGTTTGAAGACAGCGACACACCCAAATACAGGGGCGCCGCACACCCGGTATGTTTCACCGATGAGGTGCTGGATTATGAATTCCCAGCAGGGTTTAAACCCATAAACATAGAAGCATATGACGGAACAACAGACCCTGGAGTCTGGATAGAAGATTACATACTACACATACACATGGGTAGAGGAGATGATCTCCACGCCATAAAATATCTACCCCTCAAGCTCAAAGGGCCAGCTCGGCACTGGCTCAAAAGCCTCCCAAAAAACACTGTTGGAAGTTGGGAAGAGCTTGAGGACGCATTTAGAGCAAACTTTCAAGGGACTTATGTCCGCCCTCCGGATGCAGACGATCTGAGTCACATAACTCAACAGCCCGGAGAGTCAGCGCGCAAATTCTGGAACAGGTTCCTTACCAAAAAGAACCAAGTAGTCGACTGTCCGGACGCGGAAGCCCTAGCAGCTTTTAAACACAACGTCCGAGATGAATGGCTCACCAGACACCTCGGCCAAGAGAAGCCAAGAACAATGGCCGCGCTAACAAGCCTCATGACGCGCTTTTGCGCAGGAGAAGACAGCTGTCTAGCAAGATGCAGCACCAGCGACCCGAGTACATCCGAGATCAGAGATGGAAACGGAAAATCACGGCACAGGAAAGATAAGCGCCGGAATAAAGAAAAAACCCCAAAGAGCACGGCGGTCAACGCCGGATTCAAAAGCCCGCGGCCAAACAATAAAACACTGCCTCTTAAGGACAACAGTGATGAGCTATCCAACTTAAACAAAATTTTGGATCGGATATGTCAGATCCACAGTACCTCCGGAAGGCCTGCAAACCATACCAACCAAAATTGTTGGGTTTTCAAACAGTCCGGCAGGCTCAACGCCAAACACAAGGGGCTCGATCGGCCAAGCGAGGACGATGACGCACCACATCAGTAGAACAACGGAAGTCAGAAGACTTACCCACAAGAAGTCAAAACAGTAAACTCACTTCATGTGATAGTACGGAAAATCAACACGGCACTCACTAAGACAAGTGCCGCACGGTCCACCCCAGCGGAACACCGGGATCGGATGTCAAAACCAATCACTTTCGACCATCGGGATTATTCCAGAAGTATCCGGAACGCAGGATGGACTGCTCTGATATTGGATCCCATAATAGACGGACTGCGATTTACGCAAGTTCTGATGGACGGCGGCAGTGACTTAAACCTGCTATATCTGGACACAATCCGCAGGATGGGGATAGACCCTATTACAATTCGACATAGCCGCACTTCCTTCAAAGGAGTGGCGCCAGGCCCTTACGCCAGGTGCACAGGTTCATTATTACTAGAAGTTGTGTTCGGGTCACCTGACAACTTCCGACGAGAAAGCTAACCTTTCATGTCGCCCCATTCAAAAGTAGCTATCAAGCACTACTGGGACGAGAAGCTTTCGTCCGCTTTAACGCAATACCACACTACGCGTCTCTTACGCTTAAAATTCCCGGTCCACGTTGCATTATTTCATTAAAAAGGTCGGCTAAGACCCCGGACACGGCTGGACGAGTCCGGAATAAATAAGCTAGGGGCTACCTAGCCGCACACCCTTACAAGGGTTTGTGTATATAAGCTATAATGGGCTACCATATGCTTAGCTTTCTACATTTATATTTCAATTTTTTTTGTAACTTTTCGCACGATTTCTTTTTCAAACTAAGTTCCTCTCTTTTTACAGATGAACAACATGCACACCCGTCCAGGATACGGCACAACGGAGACACAGGCGCAGACATGCAGTAGGAACCCGTTTCAAGGACTCTTTTCAGACTAAGACCCTACGTAAACCTTTCTTACTCTCTCTTGTTGCTATAATCCCCTGGTTTCCCATTATAACCAGAGTGGAGACTGGCATTTTGGCATCGGCCGCGCCAGAAGAACCTGCCCGTACCTGGACACAAGGGGCTTAGGGCATTGTTCTGCCCGCTATTGTAAAGACCGAACACCTTCGGGAGTGTTCGGCATCTCGAGTTAGGCCTTATATGCATCAGCTCCGAATCATGTCTTTGGTCAAATGTTGGGTTTGCCCGGCTCCTATGTTTTGCTGCCTTACGTTCCGTATCATCGGCTAACGCGGCACCAGGAGAACTACTGCGATTGTGCCCCAGTTCGGCTGGGCGAGCACCTCAGTAGAGAAAGCCGAAAACTGACTGTCATGATACAGCGAGAGACTGGTCAGCCACTCGATCGACCATGGGAATGTTTAGAATTCCTCCGCTTTGACGAAGGGCCGTTTCCCGGTCAGGCACATACGCGCCCCAAATTCGGAGAGCGCGGTGCCCCCAGGGGCTATGTCGTAGCCCCACCCTCGAACTCCATGGCTAAGTGAAAGTGATAAAGCATTATAGTCCGGTTGCCTCGTTTGCTACGCTACCACCTCCTTTACAGGACCGAGACGTCGGATTAAGTGTGAAAACGCGCTATTTTTTGCGAACACCCCCGCACCTTGTGCGTGGGGGCTGAAGCCGACGACTGCCATCTTTCAGGTTATACACACGTATACATGAACGGCCGCATAGGAGATATTCTATTACTTGAACGCACAAGTATAAAAGGCGCTTACATCATAAATATTGTTTTACATCATAAAACGTTCATTCGAACGTAACATTTTTTGAGCACTGCGACTCTATTACACGAGCACCACGCAACACTTCGCCAAAATAGTGCTCGGCGGGTAACCGGCTATCGTCCGAACCCGAGGTCGCAACATCGGTGGTATCCATCTCTGTCCAATGTGTCTTCACACGGGCGAGTGCCATCCGCGCACCCTCTATGCATGCCGACCGCTTCATTGCCTTCATATGCGGCACCGCCCCAAGAAATTACTGCAATAAGCCAAAGTAACTCTTCGGCTCGGGCCTATCCGGCCAGACATGGGTCACGATATCCGTCATGGCAAGCCCAGACAACCTATTCAGCTCAGCCCACTCGGCTAAATGGTCGGTCAGCGGAAGTGAACGCTCCGAACTATGGAATTGAGACCAAAACAACTCTTCCATCTCGTGATCCTTCTGGCTTCGAAAATGCACAACGGCATCCGCCGCACTCGCTGCTAAGTCCATATAAGGGTCCTTCGGACCCCACAGTTGGCCCAGCTGAGCATACTTTGGATCTGTAAACCTTCGGCGCAGCAGAAAAGGCTTGCCAGCTACAATGTCTCCGGCCTGGCGCAGCTCTTCCTTTATAGCCCGCATCGCAGAGCGGGCATCCTTGGCTTCGGCGGTGGCCTTCCCCAGGTCTTCTTGCACCACCAGGCGCTCCTTCTCAAGAGCCTCATTGCGGTCGGTAGCATCTTTTAACTTCACGGCCATTTCAGCCATCTCTTCCCTGCTTCGGCAGTGTGCGGCCTTTTCGGCCGCTAACTCTTCGGCCGCCCTCGAGGCCGCCGCATCACTCCTTCTGGCCTGCTCCTTGGCTTGAGCAAGTTCGCCCTGAAGGCTCTCCACAGCAGCGGTGCTATCTGCATTTCACACACATGTAAGGAGACGGCTTCGGCTCCCTTACCAAGTGACCGCACAGGAACACTTACCTTGCGACTCATCAAGCCGCTTGTTGACCAGCGTGATGTCCGCATCCGCAACAGTGAGTTGCCGCTTTAGTTCGGCAACTTCATCAGTCCGGTTGGCCCCCAGACGATCCGCCACCTATATAGGTACGGAGAAAATTTAAACCTGCGATTTTGATCCTCGGCATGCTGTCGCTTTCGACAACCTATCGAGTCTCAGGGGCTACTACCCATACAGGGCGCATTCTATATGCAAAACTGTCCAAAGGTGTGTCATTTTTACGTACCTCAAACCCCGCCAGCAAACTGCTGACGGCATTATGCAACCCGCCTTCGGCGGATGAAATACTTTCAATCACCACACTCATCAGTGCGGGGTGATCTTCTGAGATAGACGCCTTCTCAAGCAGATCCTTCAGCCGTACACTAGCTGGCGCCGAACTATCCGGCTTCGCCAAACCCGGGGCTCCCTCCTCGACGACACTTCCGGCTCGTCCGCCCTATCCGACGGCGCCCCGGACGGAGGCGTTTCGCTCTCCACCATATCCGGACGAAGGTCCCCCGAAGTCGAGCTCATTTGCGAAGGACGGAGATCCGAACTATAAGGTAAAAACTTTAGTTATCCTCAGAAGCACAAATAGGGATGCCCTTTGCTATAACATTCCTTTCTTTTTACTTACGGCTCGTTGGAGGGCTGATCCTTTAAGGGCGACTATGCGGCCGGGGCCTCCCCGGACGCAGGACCCTCTAGCGAAGATTTCTTCCCCCGTTTAGGGGCCTTGGCCCCCAGGTCCTCGGAGGCAATCCTCTTCTCCCCTTGGAGGGAGGGATTCTTGACCCCCCCTCTTTCAAAAGCCTCCTTAGGCGAGGCAGTAGCTTTTTCACTTTCCCCTTCGCCTTCCTCTGGAGGCGCAACCTCCAACATCCGGACCAGCGTGGAATCCGGCGCGGTCTCTGGGAGGGGGGGCGGACACCATATTAATTTTGCTCCCGCTATCCACTCCTGTTTAGAAGGAAGTTGGTCATAAGGTGGACCACCAAAGGGCAAACAAATGATGTGTCCAGACTCGGAGCTATTTACCTGAGTATCCGGGCGATTGCAGCTTAGGCCAGCATCCTCGGTCAGTTCCGGACGCACCTCTTGCGATCTGAAGAATAATTTGTACATCTCCAGGGGTGTCGTACCCATGAAATGTTGAAGAATCCGAGGTCCCTCCGGATTAAATTCCCATAGTCGGAGAGGACGGCGTTTGCAGGGAAAATAAGGCCTGATCAGCATAACCTGCATCACCCCGACCAGATCGATCTCCCTCGCCTGGAGATCTCGAATCCGGCCCTGCAATAGGGGCACGTCCTTTGATGGCCCCCAGTTGAGCCCTTGGTTGACCCACGACATCAACCGTTGTGGAGGTCCCGGGCGGAATAAGGGCGGCGGCTTTTGTTTGCGGCCCCTTGGAACGGTGATATAGAACCACTCTTGCTGCCACAAGCCGAGCTCCTCTTGGAAGGAGCCTACGGGCCACGGGGTGTCGGCCCTCCTGCTGACGGCCGCCCCGCCGCACTCCGCTTGACGCCCCCCAATCATCTTCGGCGTCACATTGAAGGTCTTCAGCCACAAGCCGAAGTGAGGGGTGACGCGGAGGAAGGCTTCGCAGACGACGATAAACGCGGAGATATGGAGGATGGACTCCGGAGCCAAATCATGGAATTCCAACCCATAGTAGAATATGAGCCCTCTCACGAAAGGATCTGTCGGGAAGCCTAAACCCCGACGGAGGTGGGATACAAAGACGACATACTCGCCGGGCTCGGGGGTGGGGATGGCCTGCCCTTCTGCAGGCAACCTGTGCGAAATCTCGTAAGTCGGGTACTTGGCTTCCCACAGCTTTAGCACGTCCTCCTCCGTGACGGAGGAAGGCATCCACCTGCCCTGGAGGTCGGAGCCGGACATTGTTGAAGGTCCGAAGCGCTCGAATCTGGAGCTCTAGGTGCTGGAACTTGGGGCGGGAGGAGGATTCGATGGAGGGTTGGAGAAAAGAAATGAGCCTTGGTCCCGTTGTAAAAAAGGGAAATACCAAGAGCCGTCTCCGTGACCGTTCGGGACTCGCCTTCGATAGAGGGGGCGTGGGGACGGGCGCGGTTGGGTTACCCACGTCCGTATTGATGAGAATCCCGGATTAAGGGGAAACACGATCTCTGCTTCGACAAGACGTGCCAAGGGAACTGCTTCGCTAAATGCGCTGAGGTGGTATAATAAAAAACATAATGCCTTGGTAGTGGTGTGACGTCACGCCGCAAAAAACGTCAGCAGATTGAACTTGTGTATATTTATATATTATTCTCTCTATGGTGGAATGTGGAATTTATTTCGCAGAGCCGGACACTATCCTGGTGTTCACAATCTTCTATGAATTATTCGGAGGAGGAACCTGCCTTGCAATGCCGAACAATATGCGCGCCGGACTCATCGTCATTGAAGCCTGGTTCAGGGGCTACTGAGGGAGTCCTGGATTGGGGGGTGTCCGGATAGCCAGATTACCATCATCAGCCGAACTATCATCGGCCGGACTATCATCATCGACCGGACTCCAAGACTATGAAGATACAAGATTGAAGACTTCGTCCCGTGTCCGGATGGGACTTTCCTTGGCGTGGAAGGCAAGCTTGGCGATACAGATATGTAGATCTCCTACCATTGTAACCGACTCTATGTAACCCTAGCCCTCTCCGGTGTCTATATAAACCGGATGGCCCTAGTCCGTAGGACATACATTACAACAATCATACCATAGGCTAGCTTTTAGGGTTTAGCCTCCTTGATCTCGTGGTAGATCCACTCTTGTAAACATCCACAATATCAATATCAATCAAGCAGGACGTAGGGTTTTACCTCCATCAAGAGGGCCCGAACCTGGGTAAAACATCGTGTCCCTTGTCTCCTGTTACCATCCGCCTAGACGCACAGTTCGGGACCCCCTACCCGAGATCCGCCGGTTTTGACACCGACAATGATCTTAGAAGATAGTTTCATGAGCTAACTTAAGAGTGTTTAGTTCTTTAGTTAGAAGCTCAATATTCTCCTTATCATTGTCATTCGTTTTATCTTGATTAGCCTGATTAATTGACGTTTCATCATAGTATTCATCACTAGAGTTGTCAACAAGTAAATCATCATCCACAAGCAAGTCATCTTCATCACTATCGAAATCAACATACTCAGGATGTGTTACCTTTGGACCTTTGGCCATGAAGCATCTTCCAATTCCTTCATTTGGTGAATCAAATATGTCGTAGGAGTTGGTTGACACAAGTGCTAGACCGGCAACATCTTCATCTTGAGTATATTCGGAGTCGGAGTGATAGCTTCTCTCGGAGTGATTGTCGGAGTCGGAGCCAGATACCCATTCACCAACATGAGCTTGATGTCTTCGTTTTGTGTAGCTCCTTGATGACTTGTCCTTCCTTTCCGAATCCTTGCTTCTCCGTGAGGGTCTTTGTTCATAACGATCATCTCTACTCCTCCTCTCTCTCGGTGGTGATTCTTCTCTTTTGCTTCTTCTTTTTGGAGAATCTTCTCTTCTTTTGTAGGGTGCCGTACACTCATTGGAATAGTGTCCCGGTCTCCCACAATTGTAGCAGTTTCGCTCTCTACTAGAAGATCTTTTGTCATTGTAAGACCTTGACTTGGAGCTTCTTTCTTTGCTTTTACTCTTGTAGAATTTGTTGAAGTTCTTCACCATTAAGCTCAATTCTTCATTGAAGGTTTGTTTCTCACTTGATGATGTGGGGGCTTCACTTGAGGCTTTGTAAGCACCACTTGACTTGTTGTGAAGTTCCTCCTTATCCTTGAGTGACATCTCATGAACAACAATTCTTCCAATGACTTCTGTTGGCTTGAGATCTTTCTAGTTTGGCATCATTTGGATCAATGTGCACACGGTATCATACTTTCCATCCAATGCTCTTAGGATCTTCTTGATGATGAATCTGTCGGTCATCTCTTCACTCCCTAAGCCGGCAATCTCATTTGTGATAAGAGCAAGCCTAGAGTACATTTCAGCGACACCTTCACCATCCTTCATTTTGAACTTGTCAAGCTGACTTTGGAGCACATCCAACTTGGATTCCTTGACGGAGTCGGTACCTTCATGCATATCAATCAAAGTATCCCAAATTTCCTTTGCACTCTCAAGACGGCTGATTTTGTTGAATTCTTCGGGGCACAATCCGTTGAAGATGATATCACAAGCTTGAGCATTGTATTGCAGCATCTTCAATTCTTCCGCATTTGCTTCACGGTTTGGCTCTCCCCCATCAAAAATTCACCTTGCAAGCCAATACAAATAATTGCCCAAATGGCGTGGTTATTTCTGAGAATATGAATTTTCATCTTATGCTTCCAACTAGCAAAATTAGTACCATCAAAGTAAGGACCTCTACGGTGATAATTTCCCTCGCTAGACGCCATACTCTCCTAGGTTGTGAAACCAAGGCTATGACCACCAAAAGCTATGGAAATCAAAGCAAATGGAGACCAAAGCTCTGATACCACTTGTAGGACCTTGAAGTATGTCTAGAGAGGGGGTGATTAGACTACTTGACCAATTAAAAACTTAACCTTTTCCCAATTTTAGAGTTTGGCAGATTTTAGCTATCTTAGGACAAGTCAAGCAATCATCATACAATTCAAGCAAGCATGCAAAGAGTATATAGGCAGCGGAAATTAAAGCAAGCAACTTGCAAGAAAGTAAAGGGAAGGGTTTGGAGGATTCAAACGCAATTGGAGACACGGATGTTTTTGGCGTGGTTCCGCTAGGTGGTGCTATCGTACATCCACGTTGATGGAGACTTCAACCCATGAAGGGTAACGGTTGCACGAGTCCACGGAGGGCTCCACCCACGAAGGGTCCACGAAGAAGCAACCTTGTCTATCCCACCATGGCCGTCGCCCACGAAGGACTTGCCTCACTAGCGGTAGATCTTCATGAAGTAGGCGATCTCCTTGCCCTTACAAACTCCTTAGTTCAACTCCACAATCTTGTCGGAGGCTCCCAAGTGACACCTAGCCAATCTAGGAGACACCACTCTCCAAGAAGTAACAAATGGTGCGTTGATGATGAACTCCTTGCTCTTGTGCTTCAAATGATAGTCTCCCCAACACTCAACTCTCTCTCATAGGATTTGGATCTGGTGGAAAGAAGATTTGAGTGGAAAGCAACTTGGGGAAGGCTAGAGATCAAGATTCATATGGTAGGAATGGAATATCTTGGCCTCAACACATGAGTAGGTGGATCTCTCTCAGAAATGGTAAGTTGGAAGATAAGGTTTGTTCTGATGGCTCTCTCCACGAATGAAGAGGAGGTGGAGGGGTATATATAGCCTCCACACAAAATCTAACAGTTACACACAATTTACCAAACTCGATGGGACTGATTCAATAGACTCGGTCAGACCGATTTAGTAAACCTAGTGACCGTTAGGATTTTCGGTGGGACTAACATGCAACTCGGTAGGACCGATTCGGTTAGGGTTAGGGCATAACGTAATCTCGGTAAGACCGATCACGCAAACTCGGTGAGACCAATTTCGGTAATAGGCTTTCCAGAGAGTTGGTCAGGTAAACTCGGTGGGACCGATTTGCTCTTTTTGGTGAGATCGAAATGTTACAAAAAGGAAACAGAGAGTTTACATTGCAATCTCGGTGGGGCCGATCACTCACTTCAGTTAGACTGAAATGTTACGAAGGGAAACCGAGAGATTACAATCCCATCTCGGTGAGACCGATTTGCCTAGGGTTTGTGGCAGTGGCTATGACATTTGAACTGGGTGGCGCCGGATAGAAAGAATCGGTGTGACTGATTTTGGCTTTAGGTTTAGGTCATTTGTGGATGTGAGAAAGTAGCTGAGGGTTTTTGGAGCATATCACCAAGCACATGAAGCAAGAGGCTCATTAAGCAACACCTCATCCCTCCTTGATAGTATTGTCCTTTCCTATAGACTCAATGTGATCTTGGATCACTAAAATGTAAAATGAAGAGTCTTGAGCTTTTGAGCTTGAGCCAATCCTTTATCATTAGTATTTTGAGGGATCCACTTTCATCATCCATGTGTTGGGGAATGTTCCATAAAATAAAAATTTTCCTACGTTCACCAAGATCAATCTAGGAGTTCATCCAGCAACGAGAGAGAGGAGTGCATCTACATACCTTTGTAGATCGTGAGCGGAAGCGTTCAAGAGAACGGGGTTTAGGGAGTCGTACTCGTCGTGATCCAAATCACCGGAGATCCTAGCGCCGAACGAACGGCACCTCCGCGTTCAACACACGTACGGTCAGCGTGACGTCTCCTCCTTCTTGATCCAGCAAGGGGGAAGGAGAGGTTGATGAAGATCCAGCAGCACGATGGCGTGGTGGTGGATGCAGCAGGGATCCGGCAGGGCTTCGCCAAGCGTCTGCGGGAGGGAGAGGTGTAGCAAGGGGGAAGGGAGGCGCCAAGTTCAAGGGTGCGGCTGCCCTCCCTCCCCCTCTTTATATAGGGTCCCCAGGGGGGCGCCAGCCCTGGAGATGGGATCTCGAGGGGGGCGGCGGCCAAGGGGAGGCTTGACCCCCAAGGCAAGTGGAGGCGCCCCCCAGCCTAGGGTTTCCAACCCTAGGCGCAGGGGGGGCCCAAGGGGGGGGGCGCACCAGCCCACCAGGGGCTGGTCCCCTCCCCACTTCAGCCCACGGGGCCCTCCGGGATAGGTGGCCCCAACTGGTGGACCCCCGGGACCCTTCCGGTGGTCCCGATACAATACCGGTGACCCCCGAAACTCTCCCGATGGCCGAAACAGCACTTCCTATATATAATTCTTCACCTCCAGACCATTCCGGAACTCCTCGTGACGTCCAGGATCTCATCCGGGACTCCGAACAACTTTCGGTTTACTGCATATTCATATCTCTACAACCCTAGCATCACCGAACCTTATGTGTGTAGACCCTACGGGTTCGGGAGACATGCAGACATGACCGAGACGCCTCTCCGGTCAATAACCAACAGCGGGATCTGGATACCCATGTTGGCTCCCACATACTCCTCGATGATCTCATCGGATGAACCACGATGTCGAGGATTCAATCAATCCCGTATACAATTCCCTTTGCCAATCGGTACGTTACTTGCCCGAGACTCGATCGTCGGTATCCCAATACCTCGTTCAGTCTCGTTACCGGCAAGTCACTTTACTCGTACCGTACTGCATGATCCCGTGACCAGACACTTGGTCACATTGAGCTCATTATGATGATGCATCACCGAGTGGGCCCAGAGATACCTCTCCGTCATACGGAGTGACAAATCCCAGTCTCGATTCGTGCCAACCCAACAGACACTTTCGGAGATACCCGTTGTCAGTGTCAAAACCGGCGGATCTCGGGTAGGGGGTCCCGAACTGTGCGTCTAGGCGGATGGTAACAGGAGACAAGGGACACGATGTTTTACCCAGGTTCGGGCCGTCTTGATGGAGGTAAAACCCTACGTCCTGCTTGATTGACATTGATATTGTGGATGTTTACAAGAGTGGATCTACCACGAGATCAAGGAGGCTAAACCCTAAAAGCTAGCCTATGGTATGATTGTTGTAATGTATGTCCTACGGACTAGGGCCATCCGGTTTATATAGACACTGGAGAGGGCTAGGGTTACATAGAGTCGGTTACAATGGTAGGAGATCTACATATCCGTATCGCCAAGCTTGCCTTCCACGCCAAGGAAAGTCCCATCCGGACACGGGACGAAGTCTTCAATCTTGTATCTTCATAGTCTTGGAGTCCGGTCGATGATGATAGTCCGGCCGATAATAGTTCGGCTGATGATGGTAATCCGGCTATCTGGACACCCCCCAATCCAGGACTCCCTCACCCGTAGTGCACCTTTATAGCCACCCAGTTATGTTGTGACGTTTGGCACACCCAAAGCACTCCCACGGTATCCGGGAGTTGCACAATCTCATGGTCTAAGGAAATGATACTTGACATTTGGAAAAGCTCTAGCGAAACGAACTACACGATCTTTGTGCTATGCTTAGGATTGGGTCTTGTCCATCACATCATTCTCCTAATGATGTGATCCCGTTATCAATGACATCCAATGTCCATAGTCAGGAAACCATGACTATCTGTTGATCAACGAGCTAGTCATCTAGAGGCTTACTAGGGACTTGTTGTGGTCTATGTATTCACACACATATTACGATTTCCGGATAATACGATTATAGCATGAACAATAGACAATTATCATGAATAAAGAAATATAATAATAACCATTTTATTATTGGCTCTAGGGCATATTTCCAACAGTCTCCCACTTGCACTAGAGTCAATAATCTAGTTACATTGTGATGTATCAAACACCCATTGTGTCCTGGTGTTGATCATGTTTTGCTCTAGGGAGAGGTTTAGTCAACGGATCTGCTACATTCAGGTCCGTATGTACTTTACAAATATCTATGTGTCCATCTTGAACTTTTTCACGAATGGAGTTGAAGCGACACTTGATGTGCCTGGTCTTCTTGTGAAACCTAGGCTCCTTGGCAAGTGGAATAGCTCCAGTGTTGTCACCGAAGAGTGTAATCGGCCCCGACGCATTGGGTATGACTCCTAGGTCGGTGATGAACTCCTTCACCCAGATTGCTTCATGTGCTGCCTCCGAGGCTGCCATGTACTCCGCTTCACATGTAGATCCCGCCACGACGCTCTGCTTGCAACTGCACCAGCTTACTGCCCCACCATTCAAAATATACACGTATCCGGTTTGTGACTTCGAGTCATCCAGATCTGTGTCGAAGCTAGCATCGACGTAACCCTTTACGACGAGCTCTTCGTCACCTCCATATACGAGAAACATGTCCTTAGTCCTTTTCAGGTACTTAAGGATGTTCTTGACCGATGTCCAGTGTTCCATGCCGGGATTACTTTGGTACCTTCCTACCAAACTTATGGCAAGGTTTATATCAGGCCTGGTACAGGTCATGGCATACATGATAGACCCTATGGCTGAGGCATAGGGGATGACACTCATCTTTTTTCTATCTTCTGCCGTGGTCGGGCATTCAGCCGAGCTCAATTTCACACCTTGCAACACAGGCAAGAACCCCTTCTTGGACTGATCCATGTTGAACTTCTTCAATATCTTATCAAGGTATGTGCTTTGTGAAAGACCTATGAGGTGTCTTGATATATCTCTATAGATTTTGATGCCTAATATGCAAGAAGCTTCTCCAAGGTCCTTCATTGAAAAACACTTATTCAAGTAGGCCTTTATGCTGTCCAAAAGTTCTATATCATTTCCCATCAAAAGTATGTCATCCACATATAATATGAGAAATGCTACAGAGCTCCCACTCACTTTCTTGTAAATGCAGGCTTCTCCATAAGTCTGCATACACCCAAACGCTTTAATCATCTCATTAAAGCAAATGTTCCAACTCCGAGATGCTTGCACCAGCCCATAGATGGAGTGCTGGAGCTTGCATACCTTGTTAGCATTCTTAGGGTCGACAAAACCTTCCGGCTACATCATATACAGTTCTTCCTTAAGGTGACCGTTAAGGAATGCCGTTTTGACGTCCATTTGCCATATCTCATAATCATAGTATGCGGCAATTGCTAACATGATACGGACGGACTTCAGCTTCTCTACGGGAGAGAATGTCTCATCGTAGTCAATCCCTTGAACTTGTCGATAACCCTTAGCGACAAGTCGAGCTTTATATATGGTAACATTACCATCCGCGTCCGTCTTCTTCTTAAAGATCCATTTGTTTTCTATTGCTCGCCGATCATCGGGCAAGTCTGTCTAAGTCCACACTTTGTTTTCATACATGGATCCTATCTTGGATTGCATGGCTTCAAGCCATTTGTTGGAATCTGGGCCCGCCATCACTTCTTCATAGTTCGAAGGTTCACCGTTGTCTAACAACATGTTTTCTAAGACAGGGTTGCCGTACCACTCTGGTGCGGAACGTGTCCTTGTGGACCTTCAAAGTTCAGTAGGAGCTTGATCCGAAGTGTCTTGATCATCATCATTAACCTCCTCTCTTGTCGGTGCAGGCACCACAGGAACATCTTCCTGAGTTTCGCTACTCACCGTTTCAAGAGGTAGTACTTCATCAAGCTCTACTTTCCTCCCACTTAATTCTTTCGAGAGAAACTCTTTCTCCAGAAAGGACCCGTTCTTGGCAACAAAGATCTTGCCCTCGGATCTTAAGTAGAAGGTATACCCAATGGTTTCCTTAGGGTATTCTATGAAGACGCATTTTTCCGACTTGGGTTCGAGCTTCTCAGGTTGAAGTTTCTTGACATAAGCATCGCATCCCCAAACTTTTAGAAACGACAGCTTAGGTTTCTATCCAAACCATAATTCATACGGTGTCGTCTCAATGTATTTAGACGACGCCCTATTTAAAGTGAATGTAGCTGTCTCTAGAGCGTATCCCCAAAATGATAGCGGTAAATCGGTAAGTGACATCATAGATCGCACCATATCCAATAGAGTGTGATTACGACGTTCGGACACACCATTTTGCTGAGGTGTTCCAGGCGGCGTGAGCTATGAAACGATTCCACATTTCCTTAAGTGCGTACCAAATTCGTGACTTAAATATTCACCCCCACGATCTGATCGTAAGAACTTTATCTTTCGGTCACGTTGATTCTCTATCTCATTATGAAATTCCTTGAACTTTTCAAAGGTCTCAGACTTGTGTTTCATCAAGTAGACATACCCATATCTACTCAAGTCATCAGTGAGAGTGAGAACATAACGATATCCTCCGCGAGCCTCAACGCTCATTGGATCGCACACATCAGTATGTATGATTTCCAATAAGTTGGTTGCTCGCTCCATTGTTCCGGAGAACGGAGTCTTGGTCATCTTGCCCATGAGGCATGGCTCACATGTGTCAAACGATTCATAATCTAGAGACTCTAAAAGTCCATCAACATGGAGCTTCTTCATGTGCTTGACACCATGTGACCAAGGCGGCAGTGCCACAAGTATGTGGGACTATCGTTATCAACTTTACATCTTTTAGTATTCACACTATGAATATGTGTAACATTACGCTCGAGATTCATTAAGAATAAACCATTCACCAGCGGGGCATGACCATAAAACATATCACTCATATAAATAGAACAACCATTATTCTCGGATTTAAATGAGTAGCCATCTCAAATTAAACGAGATCCTGATACAATGTTCATGCTCAAAGCTGGTACTAAAAATTATTGAGGTTCAAAACTAATCCCGTAGGTAAATGTAGAGGTAGCATGCCGACGATGATCACATCGACCTTGGAACCATTCCCGACGCGCATCGTCACCTCGTCCTTCGCCAGTCTCCGCTTATTCCGCAGCTCCTGCTTTGAGTTACAAATATGAGCAACCCCACCGGTATCAAATACCCAGGAGCTACTACGAGCACTGGTAAGGTACACATCAATTACATGTATATCACATATACCTTTGGTTTTGCCGGCCTTCTTATCCGCTAAGTACTTGGGGCAGTTCCGCTTCCAGTGTCCGCTTCCCTTGCAATAAAAGCACTCAGTCTCAGGCTTGGGTCCATTGCTTGACTTCTTCCCGGCAACTGTCTTACCAGGCGCGGCAACTTCCTTGCCGTCCTTCTTGAAGTTCTTCTTTCCTTTGACTTTCTTGAACTTAGTGGTTTTATTCACCATCAACACTTGATGTTCCTTTTTTATCTCTACCTCTGCGGATTTCAGCATTGAATATACCTCAGGAATGGTCTTTTCCATCCCCTGCGTATTGAAGTTCATCATAGAGCTCTTGTAGCTTGGTGGGAGCGACTGGAGGATTCTGTCAATGACCGCATCATCCGGGAGATTAACTCCCAGCTGAGTCAAGCGGTTGTGCAACCCAGACATCTTGAGTATGTGCTCACTAACAGAACTGTTTTCCTCCATCTTACAGCTGAAGAACTTGTCGGAGACTTCATATCTCTCGACCCGGGCATGAGCTTGGAAAACCATTTTCAGCTCCTCGAACATCTCATATGCTCCGTGTTGCTCAAAACGCTTTTGGAGCCCCGGTTCTAAGCTGTAAAGCATGCCGCACGGAATGAGGGAGTAATCATCAACACGAGACTGCCAAGCGTTCATAATGTCTTGGTTCTCTGGGATTGGTGCTTCACCTAGTGGCGCTTCTAGGACATAATCTTTCTTGGCAGCTATGAGGATGATCCTCAGGTTCCGGACCCAGTCCGTATAGTTGCTGCCATCATCTTTCAGCTTGGTTTTCTCTAGGAACGCGTTGAAGTTGAGGTGGACATGAGCGTTGGCCATTTGATCTACAAGACATTTTGCAAAGGCTTTAGACTAAGTTCTTGATAATTAAGTTCATCTAATCAAATTATTCAATGAACTCCCACTTAGACAGACATCCCTCTAGTCATCTAAGTGAAACATGATCCGAGTCAACTAGGCCGTGTCTGATCATCACGTGAGACGGACTAGCTCACATTGGTGAACATCTTCATGTTGATCGTATCTACTATACGACTCATGCTCGACCTTTCGGTCTTCTGTGTTCCGAGGCCATGTCTGCACATGCTAGGCTCGTCAAGTCAACCTAAGTGTATTGCGTGTGTAAATCTAGCTTACACCCGTTGTATTCGAACGTTAGGATCTATCACACCCGATCATCACGTGGTGCTTCGAAACAACGAACCTTCGCAACGGTGCACACTTAGGGGGAACATTGTTCTTGAAATTATTTCGAGGGATCATCTTATTTAAGCTACCATCGTTCTAAGCAAATAAGATGTAAAACATGATAAACATCACATGCAATGAAATAGTGACATGATATGGCCAATATCATATTGCTCCTTTGATCTCCATCTTCGGGGCGCCATGATCATCTTCGTCACCGGCATGACACCATGATCTCCATCATTGTGTCTTCATGAAGTTCTCACGCCAACGACTACTTCTACTTCTATGGCTAACGCGTTTAGCAATAAAGTAAAGTAATTTACATGGCGTTCGTCAATGACACGCAGGTCATACAAAAAATAAAGACAACTCCTATAGCTCCTGCCGGTTGTCATACTCATCGACATGCAAGTCATGATTCCTATTACAAGAACATGATCATCTCATACATCACATATATCATTCATCACATCCTTTGGCCATATCACATCACAAAACACTTGCTGCAAAAACAAGTTAGACGTCCTCTAATTGTTGTTGCAAGTTTTTACGTGGCTTCTATAGGTGATCTAGCAAGAACGTTTTCTTACCTATGTTAAAGCCACAACATGATTTGTCAACTTCTATTTACCCTTCATAAGGACCCTTTTCATCGAATCCGCTCCAACTAAAGTGGGAGAGACACACACCCGCTAGCCACCTTATGCAACTAGTGCATGTCAGCCGGTGGAACCTGTCTCACGTAAGCGTACGTGTAAAGTCGGTCCGGGCCGCTTCATCCCACAATACCGCTGAAGCAAAATAAGACTAGTAGTGGCAAGAAAGTTGACAACATCTACGCCCACAACAAATTGTGTTCTACTCGTGCAAAGAGAACTACGCATAGACCTAGCTCATGATGCCACTGTCGGGGAATGTTGCATAAAATAAATTTTTTCCTACATTCACCAAGATCAATCTAGGAGTTCATCCAGCAACGAGAGAGAGGAGTGCATCTACATACCCTTGTAGATCGCGAGCGGAAGCGTTCAAGAGAACGGGGTTGAGGGAGTCGTACTCGTCGTGATCCAAATCACCGGAGATCCTAGCGCTGAACGGACGGCACCTCCGCGTTCAACACATGTACGGTCAGCGTGACGTCTCCTCCTTCTTGATCCAGCAAGGGGGAAGGAGAGGTTGATGAAGATCCAGCAGCACGACGGCATGGTGGTGGATGCAGCAGGGATCCGGCAGGGCTTCACCAAGCGTCTGCGGGAGGGAGAGGTGTAGCAAGGGGGAAGGGAGGCGCCAAGTTCAAGGGTGCGGCTTCCCTCCCTCCCCCCTCTTTATATAGGGTCCCCAGGGGGGCGCCGGCCCTATAGATGGGATCTCCAGGGGGCGGCGGCCAGGGGAAGGCTTGCCCCCCAAGGCAAGTGGAGGCGCCCCCACCCTAGGGTTTCCAACCCTAGGCACAGGGGGGCCCAAGGGGGGGGGCACCAGCCCACCAGGGGCTGGTCCCCTCCCACTTCAGCCACGGGGCCCTCCGGGATAGGTGGCCCCACCTGGTGGACCCCCGGGACCCTTCTGGTGGTCCCGGTACAATACCGGTGACCCCCGAAACTCTCCCAATGGCCGAAACAACACTTCCTATATATAATTCTTCACCTCCGGACCATTCCGGAACTCCTCGTGACGTCCAGGATCTCATCTAGGATTCCGAACAACTTTTGGGTTACTGCATATTCATATCTCTACAACCCTAGCGTCACCGAACCTTATGTGTGTAGACCCTACGGGTTCGGTAGACATGCAGACATGACCGAGACGCCTCTCCGGTCAATAACCAACAACGGGATCTGGATACCCAATTTTGGATCCCACATACTCCTCGATGATCTCATCGGATGAACCACGATGTCGAGGATTCAATCAATCCCGTATACAATTCCCTTTGTCAATCGGTACGTTACTTGCCCGAGACTCGATTGTCGGTATCCCAATACCTCGTTCAGTCTCGTTACCGGCAAGTCACTTTACTCGTACCGTAATTCATGATCCCGTGACCAGACACTTGGTCACATTGAGCTCATTATGATGATGCATTACCGAGTGGGCCCAGAGATACCTCTCCGTCATACGGAGTGACAAATCCCAGTCTCGATTTGTGCCAACCCAACAGACACTTTCGGAGATACCCGTAGTGCACCTTTATAGCCACCAGTTATGTTGTGATGTTTGGCACACCCAAAGCACTCCTACGGTATCCGGGAGTAGCACAATCTCACGGTCTAAGGAAATGATACTTGACATTTGGAAAAGCTCTAGCGAAACGAACTACACGATCTTTGTGCTATGCTTAGGATTGGGTCTTGTCCATCACATCATTCTCCTAATGATGTGATCCCGTTATCAATGACATCCAATGTCCATAGTCAGGAAACCATGACTATCTGTTGATCAACGAGCTAGTCATCTAGAGGCTTACTAGGGACTTGTTGTGGTCTATGTATTCACACACGTATTACGATTTCCGGATAATACGATTATAGCATGAACAATAGACAATTATCATGAATAAAGAAATATAATAATAACCATTTTATTATTGCCTCTAGGGCATATTTCCAACACCATGCCATTCCATTCATTGAGCTTTCCTGAAATAATAGTCTTGGAATAGCATTAGCTCAATGAGCTATATGTTGTTATGAATTACCAAAACCACCTAGGGATAGTTGCACCTTTCAAGTTGCACTTCCCCACGATCCCCATTGAGTGCATGACGTGGGGGTCGTTCGTGAAACAGACGCATCTCTCTTGCGACGCCTCATGTCTAACATTAAAGAGCGCGGCCCGGGGCTTCCCCATAAAAAGAGGAAGCCACAGGGGCGTTGCTCATTTACAAAGTGGACTCGGGTCGTGGCTTGCCTGGAGCCTGCACCCCACGATTACAGGGTGGAAAACGGCCGCCCCACTTGTCTTTATGCTTCTGGCTCACTCGCCCCGTGTCCTCCATGCCTTAGGAAGGGTAGGCAGCGGATGCGAAGGGCATGGGCATTAACACCGAGGTGGGAAACCGGGTGTCGCTGATTGGAGCAGCGGGTCGGTCCTGATTCCCCGCGCCTCAGGAGGCTGCATTGGTCGAGCGGGGCGGTCGCCCTTGGGTTGGGAGGCCATGCCCTGGCCCTACCCTTCTATAAAAAGGAAGAGGGATGGTGCCTTTTCGTAATCACCTTCTTCCTCCCCTTTCTGCTTGGTATCCTTCTCCCACTCACCATGGTGAGAGGGCATGCTGGTGCTTCAATGGAGGCAACGAGGGCTTCTGCTCGACAGCGTGTCCCCCCTCCTCTGGAGTTCACGGCGGTGGAGCCCGCCATGAGAGGGAGAGGGAGGGGGCGAGGCCGAGGTCACCGCGGTGCTCGGGGAAGAGGAGGACGGGGCGGCGCACCAGCTGCGCCTCCTCCAATGGAGGTCCATGTCGGAGACTAGCCCCGCGAGTTCTTCATCAGGCTGTACAAGCCCGTGTGCGGTCATCTCCGCCTCCCTACCCCGTTTGCTCGGGTAACGGAGCTTGACCCACTGCAGGCCCTGAGGCTGCACATGAGGGGCTGCGGGAACAGCAACATGTGGGTCGACGTCGACTTCCCTGGTCCCCACGTCATGTATCTCCGCCATGGGTGGAAAACCTTTGCCCGCGCCCATAGCTTGTCGGAGGGGCACGTTCTCCAGTTCAAACTGATGGAGAACGGCCTACTCTCTGTCAAGGTCTTTGGGCGCTCGGGAATCCGCTTAGGGTGTTGCGCGGAGAGCTCCACCAACGATGAAAGCTCCTCCTCGAGCGACATTGACGAGGAGGACAACGACAATGACGATGACGGTAGTGGGCGGGAGGACGCTGACTCCGACTCCGACTGACCATCAGTGGTAGCACCATCATCTGCATCGCCCCCTTCCCCGGCAACGTACTATGCCGGGGGAGGTGTCCTACTGTCTCTGGTGTCAGTGGTCGATAGGTGACCTCTGCCATGATCTCCATGAACGCGTCCCTCCCCCATATCTTCTTTGCCTTCACCTGTTGTTCCTGGGAGGAAAGGGGCAAGAATGGGGATTACGGGGCACTTATCTTTTTTTCAACTTGTAGGCACTTGCCAAATCTTAATTTTCTAGATAATGTCATCTCTTGAGTCCATGCTTATGTTCTATAACATTCGTACTTGTATCGGCATGTTAATGAAAAAGATGAGCCTTGCCGGGAACCCATGCATGTACACGTCCATGAAGAGGTGGAATGCCTCTTTAATGCAAATAAACGAGTTTTGCCGGCAGCTATCTTGTCGGCGCCCTCTATGCCTGCCGGAGAGTCACACCTGTCATGTTATAGACAAAGGGTCCAACCCCCTGCCAATCCCTTTTTACCAAAGGCTACTGCGACCATTCTAACCGAAGTAGCATCCGGGTCAGAGATGAGAGCACCTAAGTTTAAAAAGAGTGGCGAGGTTCTCTGATGCACAAGTCACAGGTTACGACCATGAATGGACAAGAGGTGAACTTTATCTGTTTGGTTTGTCGGGGATCGTTGTGCCGGGCAGTCTTCTCAACTTCTTGCCGGAGCCAAGTCCACGAAAGGAACGGCGGGGCCGAGCGTCTTTATTGCGGCTGGAAAGAAGAGAGGATAGGAGCATGGAACCTTGACGGTCCATCAGTATCTGCTGGAATCAAAGGCAGTACAATATCTCCGACAAGCATGCATATACGTATGTGTTGGAAATATGCCCTAGAGGAAATAATAAAATGGTTATTATTATGTTTCCTTGTTCATGATAATTGTCTATTATTCATGCTATAATTGTATTGATCGGAAACCGTAATACATGTGTGAATACATAGACCACACCATGTCCCTAGTGAGCCTCTAGTTGACTAGCTCGTTGATCAACAGATGGTCATGGTTTCCTGACTATGGACATTGGATGTCATTGATAACAGGATCACGTCATTAGGAGAATGATGTGATGGACAAGACCCAATCCTAAGCATAGCACAAGATCGTGTAGTTCGTTTGCTAGAGCTTTTCTAATGTCAAGTATCATTTCGTTAGACCATAAGATTGTGTAACTCCCGGATACCGTACGAGTGCTTTGGGCGTACCAAATGTCACAACGTAACTAGGTGACTATAAAGGTGCTCTACAGGTATCTCCGAAAGTGTCTGTTGGGTTAGCACGAATCGAGATTGGGATTTGTCACTCCGTATGACGGAGAGGTATCTCTGGGCCCACTCGGTAATGCATCATCATAATGATCTCAAAGTGACCAAGTGGTTGGTCATGGGATCATGCATTACGGATCGAGTAAAGTGACTTGCCGGTAACGAGATTGAACGAGGTATTGGGATACCGACGATCGAATCTCGGGCAAGTAACGTACCGATTTACAAAGGGAATTGTATACGGGATTGCTTGAATCCTTGACATCGTGGTTCATCTGATAATATCATTGTGGAACATGTGGGAGCCAACATGGGTATCCAGATCCCACTGTTGGTTATTGGCCGGAGAGCTGTCTCGGTCATGTCTGCATGATTCCCGAACCCATAGGGTCTACACACTTAAGGTTCAATGACGCTAGGGTTATTAGGAAGATTTGTATGTGATTACCGAATGTTGTTCGGAGTCCCGGATGAGATCCCAGAAGTCACGAGGAGTTCCGGAATGGTCCGGAGGTGAAGATTTATATAAGGGAAGTTGTCATACGGTCACCGAAAATGTTCGGGGGCATACCGGTATTGTACCGGGGCCACCGGAGGGGTTCCGGGGGTCCACCGGGAGGGGCCACCTGTCCCGGAGGGCCTCATGGGCTGTAGAGGGAAGGGAACCAGCCCCTTGGAGGGCCGGGCGCCACCCCCCTGGGCCCATGCGCCTAGGGTTGGGGGAGGGGAAACCCTAAAGGGGGCGCCCCCCTTGCTTGGGGGGAAAGCCCCCTCCCCTTGGCCGCCGCCCCCCTCTAGATCTCATCTAGAGGGGGCCGGCCCCCTTCCCCCTTCTCCCTATAAATAGAGGGGCGAGGGGAGGGCTGCAACACAACATACAAGGCGCAGCCCCTCCACTCCCCAACACCTCTCCTCCTCCGCAAGAGCTTGGCGAAGCCCTGCCGGAGAACTGCCGCTCCATCACCACCACGCTGTCGTGCTGCTGCTGGAGCCCTCTTCCTCAACCTCTCCCTCCTCCTTGTTGGATCAAGGCACAGGAGACGTCACCGGGCTGCACATGTGTTGAATGCGGAGGTGCCGTTGTTCGACGCTTAGATCGGAGTCCACCGCGATCTGAATCGCTTCGAGTATGACTCCTTCATCCACGTTCTTGCAACGCTTCCAACTCGCGATCTTCAAGGGTATGAAGATGCACTCCCCTCTCTCTCGTTGCTAGTTACTCCATAGATTGATCTTGGTGATGCGTAGAATTTTTTTAATTTCTGCAACGATCCCCAACAGTGGCATCATGAGCTAGGTCCATGTGTAGTTTCTATGCACGAGTAGAACACAAATTTGTTGTGGGCGTCAATATTGTCAATTTACTTGCCACTACTAGTCTTACCTTGTTTCGGCAGCATCGTGGGATGAAGTGGCCCAGACCGACCTTACACGTACGCTTACGTGAGACAGGTTCCACCGACTGACATGCACTAGTTGCATAAGGTGGCTAGCAGGTGTCTGTCTCTCCCACTTTATTTGGATCGGATTTGATGAAAAGGGTCCTTATGAAGGGTAAATAGAAATTGGCATATCACGTTGTGGTTTTTGCATAGGTAAGAAACGTTCTTGCTAGAAACCTATAGCAGCCACATAAAAACTTGCAACAACAATTAGAGGACGTCTAACTTGTTTTTGCAGCATATGCCGTGTGATGTGATATGGCCAAAAGGATGTGATGAATGATATATATGTGATGTATGAGATTGATCATGTTCTTGTAATAGGAATCACGACTTGCATGTCGATGAGTATGACAACCGGCAGGAGCCATAGGAGTTGTCTTAATTTATTGTATGACCTGCGTGTCAATGAATAACGCCATGTAATTACTTTACTTTATTGATAAACTGTTAGCCATAGTAGTAGAAGTAATAGTTGGCGAGACAACTTCATGAAGACACGATGATGGAGATCATGATGATGGAGATCATGGTGTCATGCCGGTGACGATGATCATCATGGCGCCCCGAAGATGGAGATCAAATGGAGCAAAATGATATTGGCCATATCATGCCACTATTTGATTGCATGTGATGTTTATCATGTTTTTGCATCTTATTTGCTTAGAACGACGGTAGCATTAACAAGATGACCCCTCATAATAATTTCAAGAAAGTGTTCCCCCTAACTGTGCGCCGTTGCGAAAGTTCGTTGTTTCGAAGCACCACGTGATGATCGGGTGTGATAGATTCTAACGTTCACATACAACGGGTGTAAGCTAGATTTACACATGCAAAAACACTTAGGTTGACTTGACGAGCCTAGCATGTACAGACATGGCCTCGGAACACAAGAGACCGAAAGGTCGAACACGAGTCATATAGAAGATACGATCAACATGAAGATGTTCACCGATGATGACTAGTCCGTCTCACGTGATGATCAGACATGGCCTAGTTGACTCAGATCGTGTATCACTTAGATGACTAGAGGGATGTCTATCTGAGTGGGAGTTCATTAAATAATTTGATTAGATGAACTTAATTATCATGAACTTAGTCTAAAAATCTTTACAATATGTCTTGTAGATCAGATGGCCCACACGAATTTTGTCCTCAACTTCAACGCGTTCCTAGAGAAAACCAAGTTGAAAGACGATGGTAGCAACTATTCGGACTGGGTCCGGAACTTGAGGATCATCCTCATAGCTGCCAAGAAAGCATATGTCCTTGAAGCACCGCTAGCTGAAGCACCTGTCCCAGCGAACCAAGACGTTATGAAAGCTTGGCAGTCGCGTGTTGATGATTACTCCCTGGTTTAGTGCGGCATGCTTTACAGCTTAGAACCGGGGCTCCAAAAGTGTTTCGAGCAGCACAGAGCATATGAGATGTTCCAAGAGCTGAGAATGGTTTTCCAAGCTCATGCCTGGGTCGAGAGATATGAAGTCTCCGACAAGTTCTATAGTTGTAAGATGGAGGAAAATAGTTCCGTCAGCGAGCACATACTCAAAATGTCTGGGTTGCACAACTGCTTGTCTCAGCTGGGAGTTAATCTCCCGGATGACGCGATCATTGACAGAATCCTTCAGTCGCTTCCACCGAGCTACAAGATCTTTGTGATGAACTTCAATATGCAGGGGATGGAGAAAACCATTCCTAAAGTATATTCAATGCTGAAATCAGCGGAGGTGGAAATCAAAAAGGAACATCAAGTGTTGATGGTGAATAAAACCACTAAGTTCAAGAAAGTCAAAGGAAAGAAGAACTTCAAGAAGGACGGCAAGGAAGTTGCCGCGCCTGGTAAGCCAGTTGCCAGGAAGAAGTTAAGAAATGGACCCAAGCCTGAGACTGAGTGCTTTTATTGCAAGGGAAGCAGACACTGGAAGCGGAACTGCCCCAAGTACTTAGCGGACAAGAAGGCCGGCAAAACCAAAGGTATATGTGATATACATGTTATTGATGTGTACCTTACCAGTACTTGTCGTAGCTCCTGGGTATTTGATACTGATACCGGTGATTCAATATGCCCTAGAGGCAATAATAAAATGGTTATTATTATATTTCCTTGTTCATGATAATTGTCTATTGTTCATGCTATAATTGTATTGATCGGAAACCGTAATACATGTGTGAATACATAGACCACACCATGTCCCTAGTGAGCCTCTAGTTGACTAGCTCGTTGATCAACAGATGGTCATGGTTTCCTGACTATGGACATTGGATGTCATTGATAACGGGATCACGTCATTAGGAGAATGATGTGATGGACAAGACCCAATCCTAAGCATAGCACAAGATTATGTAGTTCGTTTGCTAGAGCTTTTCTAATGTCAAGTATCATTTCCTTAGACCATGAGATTGTGTCACTCCCGGATACCGTAGGAGTGCTTTGGGTGTACCAAACGTCACAACGTAACTGGATGACTATAAAGGTGCTCTACAGGTATCTCCGAAAGTGTTTGTTGGGTTAGCACAAATCGAGACTGGGATTTGTCACTCCGTATGACAGAGAGGTATCTCTGGGCCCACTCGGTAATGCATCATCATAATGAGCTCAAAGTGACCAAGTGGTTGATCACAGGATCATGCGTTACGGATCGAGTAAAGTGACTTGCCGGTAACGAGATTGATCTAGGTGTTAGGATACCGACGATCGAATCTCGGGCAAGTAACATACCGATTGACAAAGGGAATTGTATACGGGATTGCTTGAATCCTCGACATCGTTGTTCATCCGATAAGATAATCGTGTAACATGTGGGAGCCAACATGGGTATCCAGATCCCACTGTTGGTTATTGGCCGGAGAGCTGTCTCGGTCATGTCTGCATGATTCCCGAACCCATAGGGTCTACACACTTAAGGTTCGATGATGCTAGGGTTATTAGGAAGATTTGTATGTGATTAGCGAATGTTGTTCTGAGTCCCGGATGAGTTACGGACGTCACGAGGAGTTTCGGAATGGTCCGGAGGTGAAGATTTATATATGGGAAGTTGTCATATGGTCACCGGAAATGTTCGGGGGCATACCGGTATTGTACCGGGGCCACCAGAGGAGTTACGGGGGTCCACTGGGAGGGGCCACCTGTCCCGGAGGGCCTCATATGGCTGTAGAGGGAAGGGAACCAGCCCCTTGGAGGGCTGGGCACCACCCCCCCTTGGGCCCATGCGCCTAGGGTTGGGGAGGGGGAACCCTAAAGGGGGCGCCCCCCTTGCTTGGGGGGCAAGCCCCCTCCCCTTGGCCGCCGCCCCCCTCTAGATATCATTTGGAGGGGCCCGGCCCCCTTCCCCCTTCTCCCTATAAATAGAGGGGCAAGGGGAGGGCTGCAACACAACATACAAGGCGCAACCCCTCCCCTCCCCAACACCTCTCCTCCTCCGCAAGAGCTTGGCGAAGCCCTGCCGGAGAACTGCCGCTCCATCACCACCACGCTGTCGTGCTGTTGCTGGAGCCCTCTTCCTCAACCTCTCCCTCCTCCTTGCTGGATCAAGGCGCGGGAGACGTCACCGGGCTGCACGTGTGTTGAACGCAGAGGTGCCGTTGTTCGGCGCTTAGATCGGAGTCCACCGCGATCTTAATCGCTTCGAGTACGACTCCTTCATCCACGTTCTTGCAACGCTTCCGACTCGCAATCTTCAAGGGTATGAAGATGCACTCCCCTCTCTCTCGTTGCTAGTTACTCCATAGATTGATCTTGGTGATGCGTAGAATTTTTTTAATTTCTGCAACGATCCCCAACAGTATGTACATAAACATGGAAATCAACAGGAAAATGTACATACTAAAGGTTATTTGACTGCGCACAAGGTCTGTGCCTGGCTCTGTACATAAGGTTACATGCCTTGCCGGCAAGGCTAGTACAAAAGGGGGTTGCCGGGGCTCCCAACAACCGCGTCTTATGGGTAAAACTTGCGAAGATGCTCGGTATTCTAGGAGTTGCTCACCGGAATGCCATCTTCGGTCTCTAGACGGACTGCGCCGGGCCTGGTGACTCGTATTACTCGATAAGGGCCTTCCCACTTTGGCATCAACTTGTTTGAACTCTTGGCGGATTGAATCTGCCGAAGAACAAGGTCACCTTCCACAAGGCTTCGGGCATGAACCTTGCGGCTATGGTAGCAGCGCAAGGCTTGCTGGTTGCAAGCGGCCCGCACAGCAGCCTGAAGATGATCTTCCTCAAGGAGCGTAGCATCATCTTGTGATAGAGGCAAAGGTGTCCCATCTTTCGATGAGATGTGATAACCCACAAGTATAGGGGATCACGACAGTTTTCGAGGGTAGAGTATTCAACCCAAATTTATTCATTCGACACAAGGGGAGCCAAAGAATATTCGCAAGTATTAGCAGTTGAGTTGTCAATTCAACCACACCTGGATAACTTAATATCTGCAACAAAGTATTTAGTAGCAGAGTAATATGGAAGTAACGGTAACAGTGGCAAAAGTAGCAGTAGTAGTTTTGTAGTAACTGTAACAGTGGCAACGGTAAAGTAACTAAGCAAAGAGAAATATGTGAAAAGCTCGTAGGCATTGGATCAGTGATGGATAATTATGTCGGATGCGATTCCTCATGCAATAGTTATAACATAGGGTGACACGGAACTAGCTCCAGTTCATCAATGTAATGTAGGCATGTATTTCGAATATAGTCATACGTGCTTATGGAAAAGAACTTGCATGACATCTTTTGTCCTACCCTCCTGTGGCAGCGGGGTCCTATTGGGAACTAAGGGATAGTAAGGCCTCCTTTTAATAGAGTACCGGACCAAAGCATTAACACTTAGTGAATAAATTAACACCTCAAACTACGGTCATCACCAGTAAGTATCCCGATTATTGTCACTTCGAGGTTAACGGATCATAACACATAATAGGTGACTATAGACTTGCAAGATAGGATCAAGAACTCACATTCATGAAAACATAATAGGTTCAGATCTGAAATCATGGCACTCGGGCCCTAGTGACAAGCATTAAGCATAGCAAACTCATAGCAACATCAATCTCAGAACATAATGGATACTAGGGACCAAACCCTAACAAAACTAACTCGATTACATGGTAAATCTCATCCAACCGATCACCAACTAGCAAGCCTACGATGGAATTACTCAGGCACGGTTGTGAGCATCATGAAATTGGTGATGGATGATGGTTGATGATGACGACGGCGAAGGATTCCCCTCTCCGAAGCCCCGAACGGACTCCAGATCAGCCCTCCCGAGAGAGATTAGGGCTTGGCGGCGGCTCCGAATCGTAAAACGCGATGAATCCTTCTCTCTGTTTTTTTCTCCCCAAACGTGAATATATAGAGTTGGAGTTGAGGTCGGTGGAGCATCAGGGAGCCCACGAGGCAGGGGGGGCGCGCCCAGAGGGGTAGGGCGTGCCCCTACCCTCGTGGACAGGGTGTGGCCCCCCTAGCCTTGATTCTTTCGCCAGTATTTTTTGTTAATTCCAAAAATATTCTCTGTGAAGTTTCAGGTCATTCTGAGAACTTTTATTTCTGCACAAAAATAACACCATGGCAATTCTTCTAAAAACAATGTCAGTCCGGGTTAGTTCCATTCAAATCATGCAAGTCAGAGTCCAAAACAAGGGCAAAAGTGTTTGGAAAAGTAGATAAGATGGAGACGTATCAACTCCCCCAAGCTTAAACCTTTGCTTGTCCTCAAGCAATTCAGTTGACAAACTGAAAGTGATAAAGAAAAACTTTTACAAATTCTGTTTGCTCTTGTTGTTGCAAATTTGTAAAGCCAACATTCAAGTTTTCAACAAAGATTATGAACTAACCATATTCACAATAACACTTAGGTCTCATGTTTAGTCATATCAATGGCATAATCAACTAGCGAGCAATAATAATAAATCTCGGATGACAACACTTTCTCAAAACAATCATAATATGATATAACAAGATGGTATCTCTCTAGCCCTTTCTGAGACCGCAAAACATAAATGCAGAGCACGTTTGAAGATCAAGGACTAACTAAACATTGTAATTCATGGTAAAAGAGATCCAGTCACAGTCATACCCAATGTAAACTAATAGTAATTCATGCAAATGACAACGGTGCTCTCCAGCTGGTGCTTTTTAATAAGAGGGTGATGACTCAACATAAAAGTAAATAGATAGGCCCTTCGCAGAGGGAAGCAGGGATTTGTAGAGGTGCTAGAGCTCGAGTTTTGAAACAGAGATAAATAATATTTTGGGTGGCATACTTTCATTGTCAACATAACAACCAAGAGATCTCGATATCTTCCATGCTACACACATTATAGGCGGTTCCCAAATAGAATGGTAAAGTTTTATACTCCCCCACCTCCAACAAGCATCAATCCATGGCTTGCCCAAAACAAAGGGTGCCTCCAACTAACAACAATCCTGGGGGAGTTTTGTTTGCAATTATTTTGATTTGGTTTGAGCATGGAACTGGGCATCCCGGTGACCAGCAATTTTCTCATGAGTGAGAAGTGGAGTCTACTCCTCGTGAGAATAACCCACCTAGCATGGAAGATATAGACAACCCTAGTTGATACATGAGCTGTTCGAGCATACAAAATAGAATTTCATTTGAAGGTTTAGAGTTTGGCACATACAAATTTACTTGGAACGGCAGGTAGATACCGCATATAGGAAGGTATGGTGGACTCATATGGAATAACTTTGGGGTTTATGGAAGTGGATGCACAAGCAGTATTCCCGCTTAGTACAAGTGAAGGCTAGAAAGAGACTGGGGAGCGACCAACTAGAGAGCGACAACAGTCATGAACATGCATTAAAATTAATCAACATTGAGTGCAAGCATGAGTAGGATATAAATCACCATGAACATAAATATCGTGGAGGCTTGCTACATCTTGAGCTTGCGTTGGTTTGCCTCGAAGAGGAGAGGGTGATGCAGCAAAGTGTAGCATAAGTATTTCCCTCAGTTTTGAGAACCAAGGTATCAATCCAGTAGGAGGCTCCTCAAAAGTCCCACACACCTACACAAACAAACTGAGAACTCGCAACCAACGCAATAAAGGGGTTGTCAATCCCTTCACGGCCACTTGCGAAAGTGAGATCTAATAAAGATAGTACGATAAGATAAATATATTTTTGGTATTTTGTAATATAGATGCAAAAAGTAAAGATGCAAATAAAGTAGATTGAAAGCAAATATGAGAAGAGATAGACCCCGGGGCCATAGGTTTCACTAGAGGCTTCTCTCGAGATAGCATAAGTATTACGGTGGGTGAACAAATTACTATCGAGAAATTGATAGAAAAGCGCATAGTTATGAGATTGTCTAGGCATGATCATGTATATAGGCATCACGTCCATAACAAGTAGACCGACTCCTGCCTGCATCTACTACTATTACTCCACACATCGACCGACTCCTGCCTGCATCTAGAGTATTAAGTTCATAAGAAAAGAGTAACGCATTAAGCAAGATGACATGATGTAGAGGGATAAACACATGCAATATGATATAAACCCCATCTTGTTATCCTCGATGGCAACAATACAATACGTGTCTTGCAACCCTTTCTGTCACTGGGTAAGAACACCGCAAGATTGAACCCAAAGCTAAGCACTTCTCTCATGGCAAGAAAGACCAATCTAGTAGGCCAAACCAAGCTGATAATTCGAAGAGACTTGCAAAGATAACTCAATCATACATAAAAGAATTCAAATAAGATTCAAATATTATTCATAGATAAACTTGATCATAAGCCCACAATTCATCGGATCTCGACAAACACACCGCAAAAAGAGTTTACATCGAATAGATCTCCACAAGAGAGGGGGAGAACATTGTGTTGAGATCCAAAAAGAGAGAAGAAGCCATCTAGCTAATAACTATGGACCCGTAGGTCTGTGGTAAACTACTCACAACTCATTGGAGGGGCAAGGATGTTGATGTAGAGGCCCTCCATGGTTGATTCCCCCTCCGGCAGAGTGCCGGCAAAGGATCCAAGATGGGGTCTCGCGGATACAGAAGGTTACGACGGTGGAAATTGTGTTTCGTGGTGCTCCTGGATGTTTTCGGGGTACGTAGGTATATATAGGAGGAAGAAGTACGTCGGTGGCCGCCCAAGGGGCCCACGAGACAGGGGGCGTGCCCTACAGGGGGGGCTATCTCATGGGGCCCTCGGAGGCTTCTTAACTTGCACTCCAAGCTCTTCGGATCACGTTTGTTCCAAAAATCACGCTCCCAAAGGTTTCATTCCGTTTGGACTCCATTTGATATTCCTTTTCTTCAAAATACTGAAATAGGCAAAAAAACAGCAATATGGGCGGGGCCTCCGGTTAGTAGGTTAGTCCCAAAAATGATATAAATGTGTAAAATAAAGCCCATAAACATCCAAAAGGGGTAATATAATAGCATGGAACAATAAAAAATTATAGATACGTTGGAGACGTATCAAGCATCCCCAAGCTTAATTCCTTCTCGTCCTCGAGTAGGTAAATGATAAAAAAGAAATTTTTGATGTGGAATGCTACCTAGCATATTTCTCAATGTAATTTTCTTTATTGTGGCATGAATGTTCAGACCCAAATGAATACAAAATAAAAGTTCATATTGACATAAGAAATAGTAATACTTCAAGCATAATAATCAAAGTAATCATGTCTTTTCAAAATAACATGGCTAAAGAAAGTTATCCCTACAAAACCATATAGTCTGGCTATGCTCTATCTTCATCACACAAAGTATTTAATCATGCACAACCCCGATGACAAGCCAAGCAATTGTTTCATACTTTAATAATCTCAAACTTTTTCAACTTTCACGCAATACATGAGCGTGAGCCATGGACATAGCACTATATGTGGAATAGAATGGTGGTTGTGGAGAAGACAAAAAGGAGAAGATAGTCTCACATCAACTAGGTGTATCAACGGGCTATGGATATGCCCATTAATAGATATCAATGTGAATGAGTAAGGATTGCCATGCAATGGATGCACTAGAGCTATAAATATATGAAAGCTCAACAAAAGAAACTAAGTGGGGTGCATCCAACTTGCTTGCTCACGAAGACCTAAGGCACTTTGAGGAAGCCCATCATTGGAATATACAAGCCAAGTTCTATAATGAAAAATTCCCACTAGTATATGAAAGTGACAACATATGAGACTCTCTATCATGAAGATCATGGTGCTATTTTTGAAGCACAAGTGTGGAAAAAGAGATAGTAGCATTGTCCCTTCTCTCTTTTTCTCTCATTTTATATTTTTTCCTTTTTTTTCTTTTTTTCTTTGGCCTTTTTTTTCTTTTTGGCCTTTCTCTCTTTTTTCTTTTTGTAAAGTCCGAAGTCTCATCCCGACTTGTCGGGGAATCATAGTCTTCATGATCCTTTCCTCACTAGGACAATGCTCTAATAATGAAGATCATCACACTTTTATGGATTTACAACTCGAAGCTAGAACAAGATATGACTCTATATGAATGCCTCCGGCGGTGTACCGGGATATGCAATGAATCAAGAGTGACATGAATGAAAATTATGAAGGTGGCCTTGCCACAAATACAATGTCAACTACATGATCATGCAAAAAGCAATATGACAAAAGTAATGCGTGTCATATGAACGGAATGGTGGAAAGTTGCATGGCAATATATCTCGGAATGGCTATGGAAATGCCATAATAGGTAGGTATGGTGGCTGTTTTGAGGAAGGTAAATGGTGGGTGTATGGTACCGGCGAAAATTGCACGATACAAGAGAGGCTAGCAATGGTGGAAGGGTGAAAGAGTGCGTATGGACTCAACATTAATCAAAAGAACTCATATACTTGTTGCAAAAATTTAGAAGTCATAAAAAACCAAAGTACTATGCGCATGCTCCTAGGGGGATAGATTGGTAGGAAAAGACCATCGCTCGTCCCCGACCGCCACTCATAAGGAAGACAATCAATAAATAAAATTGTGCTCCAACTTCATCACAAAGCGGTTCACCATACGTGCATGCTATGGGAATCACAAGCTTCAACTCAAGCATTCTTTAAATTCATAATCACCCAACTAGCATGACTTTAATATCACTACCTCCATATCTCAAAACAATTATCAAACATCAAATTGATCATAGCATCCAATTCACTTTCTATGATAGTTTTTATTATACCCAACTTGGATGCTCATCATTCTAGGACCAACTTTATGATAATACCAAATACCATGCTGTTCTAAAAGACTCTCAAATTAATATAAGTGAAGCATGAGAGACTAGCAATTTCTTTAAAATTAAGACACCACCGTGCTCTAAAAGATATAAGTGAAGCACTAGAGCAAAAACTATCAAGCTCAAAAGATATAAGTGAAGCACATAGAGTATTCTAGCAAATTCTAATCAAATAGGCTTCTCCCAAAAGGTGTGTACATCAAGGATGATTGTGGTAAACTAAAAAGCAAAGACTAATATAATACACGACGCTCGAAGCAAAACACATATCATGTAGCGAATAAAAATATAGCTCCAAGTAAAGTTACCAATGAACGAAGACGAAAGAGGGGAAGCCTTCCCGGGGCATCCCCAAGCTTAGGATAATGGCTATCCTTGAATATCTTGGGGTGCCATGGGCATCCCCAAGCTTAGGCTCTTGCCACTCCTTATTCCATAGTCCATAAAAGCTTTACCCAAAACTTGAAAACTTCACAACACAAAACTCAACAGGAAATCTTATAAGCTCCGTTAGTGGAAGAAAATAAAACCACCACATAAGGTACTGCCATGAGCTCATTATTTATTTATTTTGGTGTTAAACCTACTGTATTCCAACTTATTTATGGTTCATAGACTGAATTACTAGCCATAGATGCATTGAAATAAACAAACAACACACGAAAAACAGAATATGTCAAAAACAGAACAGTCTGTAGCAATCTGTAACTAACGCAAACTTCTGGAACATCAAAAATCCTGAAAAAATAGGAAGTCCTGGACAATTTGTTTATTGAACAGAAGCAAAAAGAATCAACGCAAAATCACGTTCCTGTGATTTAAAAAAATATATTTGTGCGTGCAAAGTTTCTGTTTTTCAGCAGAATCAAATCAACTATCATCGTAGGTTATCCTATAGGTTCTACTTGGCACAAACACTAATTAATGGATAAAAACACATCTATCCAGAAGGTAGATGCAAGATTTATTACTAAACAGGAGCAAAAACAAAAAACATAAAGAAAAATTGGGTTGCCTCCCAACTAGCGCTATCGTTTAACGCCCCTAGCTAGGCATAAAAAGCAAAGATAGATCTAACGAGTGCCATCTTTGGCACTAAATTCATAAGTAGCATGCATGATAGATTCATAAGGTAATTTTACTTTCTTTCTTGGAAAGTGCTCCAAGCCTTTCTTTAATAGAAATTGGAATCTAATATTCCCTTCCTTCATATGAATAACCGCACCAATCGTTCTAAGGAAAGGTCTACCAAGAATAATAGGGCAAGAAAGATTGCAATCTATATCAAGAATGATAAAATCTACGGGCACAAAATTTCTATTTGCAACAATAAGAACATCATTGATCCTTCCCATAGGCTTTTTAATGGTGGAATCTGCAAGGTGCAAATTTAAAGAGCAATCATCAAGATCATGGAAACCTAGAATATCACATAAAGTTTTCAGAATCGTGGAAACACTAGCACCCAAATCACACAAAGAAAAACACTCATAATCTTTAATTCTAATCTTTATAGTAGGTTCCCACTCATCATTAAGTTTTCTAGGTATAGAAACTTCCAAATTAAGTTTTTCATCATAAGATTGCATCAAGGCATTAACAATATGTTTGGTAAAAGCTTTATTTTGACTATAAGCATGAGGAGAATTAACAACGGATTGCAACAAGGAAATACAACCTTTTAAAGAGCAATTATCATAATCAAATTCCTTGAAATCCGAGATAGTAGGTTCAATATTATTAGAAGTTGAAGATTCTCCAATCTCACTTTTACCAATTTTAGCATTAAGATCTCAAGACTCCAAATTTTTGGGACGCCTTCTAAGCAAACTGGATTCATCATCACTCCCATAATCATCAAAATTCATATTGCAAAACATAGATCTACTCGGAGACGCATCAATAACTTTAAGATCCTCATCATTATTTTCATGGAAACTAGAAGAACACGCTTTTATAAAGCTTTCTTTTTTAGCATGCAATCTAGCGGTTCTTTCCTTGCACTCGTCAATGGAAATTCTCATTACTTTGAGAGACTCATTGATATCATGCTTAGGAGAAGAAGATCCAAGTTTAAGAGAATTAACATCAAGCGAAAGTCTATCAACGTTCCGAGCCAAATCATCAACTTTCAGCAATTTTTCTTTAAGCAAGGCATTAAAATTCTTTTGAGAAATCATAAATTCTTTCACACTATTCTCAAAATCAGAGGGCATCTTATTAAAATTACCATAAGAATTATTGTAGGAATTTCCATAATTATTAGAGGGATTACTAGGGAACGGTCTAGCATTAGAATTTCCTCTATAAGCATTGTTTCCAAAACTATTCCTACCAACAAAATTCACATCCATAGATTCATTATTATTCTCAATCAAGGAAGACAAAGGCATATCATTGGGATCAAGAGAAGTATTTTTAGTAGCAAACATCTTCATAAGTTCATCCATCTTTCCACTCAAAACATCAATTTCTTCTATAGCATGCACTTTTTTACTGGAAGATCTTTCGGTGTGCCATTGAGAATAATTAGCCATAATATTATCAAGAAATTTTGTAGCATCTCCTAACGTGATTTCCATAAAGGTGCCTCCCGCGGCCGAATCTAAGAGATTTCTAGAAGCAAAGTTCAGACCGGCATAAAAATTTTGTATGATCATCCATAAATTCAAACCATGAGTAGGGCAATTGCGAAGCGTCAATTTCATTCTTTCCCAAGATTGGGCAACATGCTCATGATCAAGTTATTTAAAATTCATAATATCGTTCTTAAGAGTGATGATCTTAGCAGGAGGAAAATACTTAGAGATAAAAGCATCTTTGCACTTGTTCCAAGAATCAATACTATTTTTAGGCAAAGACGAAAACCAAACTTTAGCACGATCTCTAAGTGAAAACGGAAATAACTTCAATTTGACAATATCGTTATCCGTATCTTTCTTCTTTTGAATATCACACAAATCAACAAAATTGTTTAGATGAGTAGCGGCATCTTCACTAGGAAGGCCGGCAAATTGATCTTTCATAACAAGATTCAACAAAGCAGTATTGATTTTACAAGACTCAACATCATTAAGAGGAGCAATCGGAGTGCTAAGGAAATCATTATTATTGGTATTCGAGAAGTCACACAACTTGGTATTATCTCATGCCATGGCAACAAGTAATCCAACACACAAGCAAACAAAAAAAGGCAAGCGAAAAGAGAGAAGGAGATTGGGAAAGAGAGGGCGAATAATATGACAAGGGTGAAGTGGGGGAGAGGAAAACGAGAGGCAAATGGCAAATAATGTAAATGCGAGGGAGATGGGTTTGTGATGGGTACTTGGTATGTCTTGACTTGAGCGAAGACCTCCCCGGCAACGGCGCCAGAAATCCTTCTTGCTACGCCTTGAGCTTGCGTTGGTTTTCCTCGAAGAGGAGAGGGTGATGTAGCAAAGTGTAGCGTAAGTATTTCCCTCAGTTTTGAGAACTGGTGAAGTATGTCTAGAGGGGGGGGTGATTAGACTACTTGACCAATTAAAAACTTAACCTTTTCCCAATTTAGACTTTGGCAGATTTTAGCTATCTTTGGACAAGTCAAGCAATCTTCACACAATTCAAGCAAGCTGCAAAGAGTATATGAGCAGCGGAATTTAAAGCATGCAACTTGCAAGAATGTAAAGGGAAGGGTTTGGAGGATTCAAACGCAATTGGAGACACATATGTTTTTGTCGTGGTTCCGATAGGTGGTGCTATCGTACATCCACGTTGATGGAGACTTCAACCCACGAAGGGTAACGGTTGCGCGAGTCCACGGAGGGCTCCACCCACGAAGGGTCCACGAAGAAGCAACCTTGTCTATCCCACCATGGCCGTCTCCCACGAAGGACTTGCCTCACTAGCGGTAGATCTTCACGAAGTAGGCGATCTCCTTGCCCTTACAAACTCCTTGGTTCAACTCCACAATCTTGTCGGAGGCTCCCAAGTGACACCTAGCCAATCTAGGAGACACCACTCTCCAAGAAGTAACAAATGGTGCGTTGATGATGAACTCCTTGCTCTTGTGCTTCAAATGATAGTCTCCCCAACACTCAACTCTCTCTCATAGGATTTGGATCTGGTGGAAAGAAGATTTGAGTGGAAAGCAACTTGGGGAAGGCTAGAGATCAAGATTCATATGGTAGGAATGGAATATCTTGGCCTCAACACATGAGTAGGTGGTTCTCTCTCAGAACTGGTAAGTTGGAAGTGTAGGTTTGTTCTGATGGCTCTCTCCATGAATGAAGAGGAGGTGGAGGGGTATATATAGCCTCCACACAAAATCTAACCATTACACACAATTTACCAAACTCGGTGGGACCGAATCAACAAACTCGGTCGGACCGATTTAGCAAATCTATTGACAGTTAGGATTTTCGGTGGGACCGACATGCAACTCGGTATGACCGATATGGTTAGGGTTAGGGCATAACGTAATCTCGGTGAGACCGTTTACACAAACTCGGTGAGACCGATTTTGGTAATTAGCTAACCAGAGAGTTGGTCAGGTAAACTCGGTGGGACCGATTCGCTCTTTTCGGTGAGACCGAAATGTTACGAAAGGGAAACAGAGAGTTTACATTGCAATCTCGGTGGGACCGATTGCTCAGTTCGGTTAGACCGAAATGTTACAAAGGGAAACAGAGAGATTACAATCCCATCTCAGTGAGACCGAGATCCCTATCGGTGAGACCGATTTGCCTAGGGTTTGTGGCAGTGGCTATGACATTTGAACTCGGTGGCGCCGGATAGAAAGAATCGGTGGGACCGATTTTGACTTTGGGTTTAGGTCATATGTGGATGTGAGAAAGTAATTGAGGGTTTTTGGATCATATCACTAAGCACTTGAAGCAAGAGGCTCATTAAGCAACACCTCATCCCTCCTTGATAGTATTGGCTTTTCCTATAGACTCAATGTGATCTTGGATCACTAAAATGTAAAATGTAGAGTCTTGAGCTTTTGAGCTTGAGCGAATACTTTGTCCTTAATATTTTGAGGGATCCACTTTCATCATCCATGCCATGCCATTCATTGAGCTTTCCTGAAATATCTGTCTTGGAATAGCATTAGCTCAATGAGCTATATGTTGTTATGAATTACCAGAACCACCTAGGGATAGTTGCACTTTCAAGAACCAAGGTATCAATCGAGTAGGAGGCTCCTCAAAAGTCCCACGCACCTACACAAACAAACTGAGAACTCGCAACCAACGCAATAAAGGGGTTGTCAATCCCTTCACGGCCACTTGGGAAAGTGAGATCTAATAAAGATAGTATGATAAGATAAATATATTTTTGGTATTTTGTAATATAGATGCAAAAAGTAAAGATGCAAATAAAGTAGATTGAAAGCAAATATGATAAGAGATAGACCCGGGGGCCATAGGTTTCACTAGAGGCTTCTCTCGAGATAGCATAAGTATTACGGTGGGTGAACAAATTACTGTCGAGCAATTGATAGAAAAGCGCATAGTTATGAGATTATCTAGGCATGATCATGTATATAGGCATCATGTCCATAACAAGTAGACCGACTCCTGCCTGCATCTACTACTATTACTCCACTCATCGACCGACTCCTGCCTGCATCTAGAGTATTAAGTTCATAAGAACAGAGTAACGCATTAAGCAAGATGACATGATGTAGAGGGATAAACACATGCAATATGATATAAACCCCATCTTGTTATCCTCGATGGCAACAATACAATACGTATCTTGCAACCCTTTCTGTCACTGGGTAAGAACAGCGCAAGATTGAACCCAAAGCTAAGCACTTCTCTCATGGCAAGAAAGACCAATCTAGTAGGCCAAACCAAACTGATAATTCGAAGAGAATTGCAAAGATAACTCAATCATACATAAAAGAATTCAGAGAAGATTCAAATATTATTCATAGATAAACTTGATCATAAACCCGCAATTCATCGGATCTCGACAAACACACCGCAAAAAGAGTTTACATCAAATAGATCTCCACAAGAGAGGGGGAGAACATTGTATTGAGAACCAAAAAGAGAGAAGAAGCCATCTAGCTAATAACTATGGACCCGTAGGTCTGTGGTAAACTACTCACAACTCATCGGAGGGGCGAGGATGTTGATGTAGAGGCCCTCCATGGTTGATTCCCCCTCCGGCAGAGTGCCGGCGAAGGCTCCAAGATGGGATCTCGCGGATACAGAAGGTTACGGTGGTGGAAATTGTGTTTCGTCGTGCTCCTGGATGATTTCGGGGTACGTAGGTATATATAGGAGGAAGAAGTACGTCGGTGGCCGCCCGAGGGGCTCACGAGACAGGGGGGCACGCCCTACAGGGGGGCGCGACCCCCTATCTCGTGGGGCCCTCGGAGGTTTCTTGACTTGCACTCCAAGCTCTCCGGATCATGTTTGTTCCAAAAATCACGCTCCCGAAGGTTTCATTCCGTTTGGACTCCGTTTGATATTCCTTTTCTTCGAAATACTGAAATAGGCATAAAAAACAGCAATATGGGCTGGGCCTCCGCTTAGTAGGTTAGTCCCAAAAATGATATAAATGTGTAAAATAAAGCCCGTAAACATCCAAAAGGGGTAATATAATAGCATGGAACAATCAAAAATTATAGATACGTTGGAGACGTATCAAGGCTATGTTGATTTTGTTTCAACTACATGTGTTAACATGTGCCAAGTCAAGCCACTCGAATCGTTCATAGGAGAATACCACCCTATCATACCACATCACAACCATTTTAATAGCATGTTGGCACGCAAGGTAAACCATTATAAACTCCTAGCTAATTAAGCATGGCATGAGCAACTATAATCTCTAATTGTCATTGCAAACATTTTTATTCATAATAGGCTGAATCAGGAACGACAAACTAATCATATTTACAAAAACAAGATAGGTCGAGTTCATACCAGCTTCCCTCAGCTCAATCAGTCCATCATATATCATCATTATTGCCTTTCACTCGCACGACCGAACGGTGTGGATAATAATAATAGTGCACGTGCATTGGACTAAGATGGAATCTGCAAGCATTTAATACAAAGGAGAAGACAGGGTGATATGGGCTCTTGGTTAAATCAACAACAATGCATGTGATAGCCACTCAACATTTTCATCATGGTCTTCTCCTCTCGAACCCCAAAGAAAAGCAAAGAAATAAAACTATTTACACGAGAAAGCTCCCAACAAGCAAAAGAAGAACGAGAAATCTTTTTGGTTTTCTTTTAATTACTACTACTATAAGCTTGTAAAGTAAACTAACTAAAAGCTACAACTAATTTTTTTTGTTTTTTCTTAAGGTTTTTAAAACACACAAGAAGAAAGCAAGAAAAGGAAATAAACTAGCATGGATACTACAATGAAAAAGTATGAGCACTGACAACTAGAATGAGTGTGTGAACATGAATGTAATGTTAGTGAGAAATAAGTACTCCCCCAAGGTTAGACTTTTGGCCCAAGTTGGACTACGGCCACTGCTGGCCTGGCGGATATCCAAATTCGTAACTGGGGTTGTACTGAGATGCAGTAGCTACTGTCTGACGAGCTGCAGCTTGGAGGCGAGCTACCTCCGTCCTCCTCTCATACTCGTTTGCCTCCTCCCTGGTTATAAAGTATCTCCTTTTTGCCTGAAAGTCAAAGAAAGTGGGAGCAGGGAGAGCAACATGGACCATACATCGTCTGTTAAAGATTAGTCGGTACTGGAGGAACTGTTCATTCCTCTCAAGGAACTGATGGCTAGCCATGGCATTATAATCTAGATAAGCAGGGGGCAATTCCATGTCACTTCCATGTATGGGTACACCAAGATAATTAGCTACACGAGTTGCATAAATCCCACCAAAAAAATCTCCACATGTACCATTAAGATGTAGCCTTCGTGCAACAATGGCCCCCAAGTTTTTTTGACCATGAAGACTGCAGGGCTTACACCCCACAGCATATTATTAATAAAGGACAGGAAGTAATTACAAAGTTCCTCAAGAGGGGGAACAAAACAAAAGAAAGAGTAAGAGGAAAGACTAAATAGAACAGAATTCTAAGAAAGAATGAAAGCTACAAAACTAAGAGAGAAAAGATGTTACAACTGGTGTGAAACTTCAAGGAGGCAAAAAATCAATCCATTTTAGTAGATCATCCTTGTATCTGGCCTTGATCCTGTGTGAAAGTAGAGTGATATCATGAATGAACCCATTTCTCCACTGCCTAAAAGTTGGATGGACGTGTCTGAAAGCCTTGTCATTGCGCACTTTCCAGATATTCCACCAGGCAAGAAAAACCACCTCTACAAAAAATGGTTTATCAAAATCCTTCCTTGCATGTAAGGCAATTTGCACGATATCATTGCTATTCAACCAGGGTATTTGCAGAAAGTTCCATATCCTCATACTGAAATTGCACTGGAAGAATAGATGATTCCTATCTTCCAGTACTCCAGTGGGGCAGAGCACACAACTAGGTCCATCAATAATTTTCCACTGTCTTCGCTGAATCATATCCTTGGTGTTTACTCTATCCATAATAACCAACCATGCAAACATTTTAACTGTCATTGTACAGCAGCTTTTCCAAACCCAGCTCAGTATTGGATTGGCAATGACAGGCTGGTGTACAAACTCATAGTACTTCTTTGCAGAATACTCACCCTTTTCCCATGTCTCCAAGTCCACATATCATCACAAGCATCGTCCAAGTGTCTACCAGACAACATAGTAGTAAGCTGATTTAACTCCCTAAAAGCCAGTTCAGACAAAGGCAAAGAGAACATTTGTTGCAAATTTCCTGCCTGTAGCACTTTCTTCACAGAAAGGTTCTTCTGAAGGCAAAAAGAATGAAGTCGTGGAAATCTGTCCTGCAGAGGGATACAGGAATGTCCAGTCTCCCAACGGTCAGACCAAAAAAGCACAGAATCTCCTTTGCCAACAGTTACATATGTTACAACTCGATATTTGTCCACTAACTTACAGATGTCCCTCCACCAAAAAGAGCCACATAATGTAGTGTCATGTGGAACTCTTTGATAGTAGTAGGAATCCCACACCAGGCTGACCCATGGCACATCAGCTTTGTTATAGAATTTATTCAGGGACTTAAGCAACAGAGCATCATTTTGCAATCCCAAATTCAAAATTCCAAGTCCCCCCTTCTTCTTGGGTCTGTAGACAAGGGCCAAGCAGCCAAAGAATGACCCTTTTCCTGGCCATATTTCCTCCATAGGCACTGCCTTTGAATCCTTTCTAACTGTTTTAGAATGCCCTTTGGTAAAGATAGGCTGCAAAGAAAGAATATGGGCAAAGAAGATATCACTGAATTTACCAACTATAGTCTGCTACCTTGAGGCAAAAACCAGGAACTAGCAGTTAGCCTTCTTTCCATGCAATCCACCAAAGGGAGCAAGTCAACAATTTTTGGCCTAGTGGTTCCAACAGGCAGTCCCAAATAAGTGAAAGGCATAGAGCCTAACTGACAGCCAAAAAAAGCAGCAAGTGCAGAAGCAACTGAGGCTTCTACATTGATGGGGTACATTGAAGATTTATGAAAGTTGATTTGCAACCCAATTGCCAGTGAAAAGGAATTGAGCACTGATTTAAGAGCCTCCAACTGAGCTAGGTCAGCATTTACAAACAGCAAGGTGTCATCCGCATACTGAACCACAGGATAAAAAGGATCATGTGTTGGCAAAGGTAAATCCAGCTGCCCCCTAAGCAGCAAATGATTGATCATGGTTTGCAAAAGATCAGCTGCAATAACAAAAAGCAAAGGAGAGATAGGATCTCCTTGCTTAACACCACATTTGCACTTGAAATGACTCCCAGGCACACCATTTAACAGGATTGAGGATGTTGCAGAAGTTAACAATTGTTGAATCCATGTGATCCATTTGCTATCAAACCCCTTTGCCACAAGAATTCTCAAGATTGCCTCATGCTGAATTGAGTCAAAAGCTTTTTCAAAATCAAGCTTAAGCAAAAGAATTGGCTTCCTTGACTGATTGCATTGATGAAGATACTCAAAAGTCCATGCAATACAATCTTGAATTGTCCTTGATTTAATGAAGCCATACTGATTCTTATGCACACATTTGGTGATTTCCTCTTGAAACCTATTGGCAGCCAGTTTTGTCAGAAACTTTAGTCCTACACTTGTTAAAGAGATTGGCCTAAAATCTCCCACACCCTCAGGTGATTGATTTTTTGGGACTAAAGTTATAAAAGCTTCATTGAGATTTTCCAAAATTACAGTTCCAGCATGAAACTCATTGACCAACTGAACAAAGTCAGATGAGATAATTGGCCAGCATCTCTTCATAAACAGACCATTAAAACCATCTGATCCAGGTGCTTTATCAATTGGCATTTCTTTTATTACCTTTTCAATCTCATTCAGATGAAAAGGTTTTGTGAGCACCTCAAGACCTTGAATTCTTGGAATCAAAGATAGGATGTCATTCCCCAGAACAATTGGTTTAATGGTTCCCATTCTTCCTTTGAAAGTTACCAAGAATTCCTTAGCAATCTCCCCATGATCTGAAGAGACTGTCCCATTAGACAAATGTAGGCTAGCAATAGAATTTTTTCTATATCTCTCTGTTGCCATGGCCTAGAAGAATTTAGAATTCTCTTCTCCCACCTTGATATATCTGATAGTACACCTTTTTCTCCAGTATAAAAACTGCAGATGCAAAAGGTGCTCATGATGCAACTTACATAACTTCCTGAAGTTATTCTCTGGTATGGACAGAGGCCTCCAATCCTCTAAATCATCCAGCCATAGAATTACCCAATTGCACTTTTCAATTAAAGATTTAATGTGTGAAAGCCCCTTCTGCCATTTCTTTAAAGCAAATCTCAATGATTTCAATTTGTCCATAATAACTGCAGAGATATGGTGTTTATATGAAGGCTTGCTCCAGACCTCCCTCACACAATCCATGAAACCAGGCTGATGCACCCAATAGTTTTCAAACCTGAAAATATGGGCTTTAGGAATTGAGGTGCTGATAGAGATAACACAGGGAACATGATCAGACGCTGTTCTCACAAGAGGAGGCACTTGTGTCATGGGATAATGATTTATCCAGCTAGCAGAAGTAAAAAACCAGTCCAGTTGTTCTAAAAGTGGGAAATCCTGTATGTTAGACCAGGTGAATCTTCTACCTTTTAGTGGAAGCTCAAGCAGTCCTAAATGACCAATGATCTTGTTAAAGATAAAAATATCATTAACGTCCCCTCCTGGTAAATTTCTATTTTCCATGGATCTGATGAAATTGAAGTCTCCCACTACCAACCATTTTTGTTCAGGTTCCACTTGCAGATTATACAACCAGTTAACAAATTCGTCCCTCATCTCACCCTGGCAGGGCCCATACACATTAACTAAGAACCATTGCTCGTTATTATGCACCGAGGTAAAACTGATGACAATACCAAAAGGCTTAACTTCAATTAACACACCCTTAAGGACATTAGAATGCCAAACTGTCAGAATCCCACCTGAGGCCCGTCTCGAAGGTGATTCAATAAATTGATCAAAGCCCATAGGACATACTGCCTTAACTAAGGAATGGGAACAATCAGTTAACTTAGTTTCTTGCAAGCAGGCAATCGCACACTGACTTTCAGAAATTTTCTCTCTGACAGAACGTTGTCGTTGTTTGGAGTTGAGGCCACGAACATTCCAACAAAGAACCTTCCAATTACGCCTAGATCTTTGATGCATAATATAACCAGTAGCAAAGTAACAGCCATTGCATGACATACAATGTCACACAAACCACGCCATAAAAGACAAAAGTCAACCAGACCATAGTGCAGAGCATAAAGTTCAGAAGTAACAAAACGATAGCAAATTTAACAGGCTCCCTACACCTATCAAAAGAGATAAACAGCAACATTTAAACACCACTGGAGGAGGAATCATCCTGGGGATTAGCCATAAGCTTCTCCTTGGACAGAAGGTTAGGGTCGATCTCCAGCTCCGCTCCGATTGCTTGCAGCACATTGATCGGCTTGGGCGGAGGAGCATCTTCAGTGGTGCTGGCAGTAGCACCAACATCTTCAGGCTTGGACTAGGCCGTCTCAGGGACGGGCTTGGACCTTGGACGCCTCTTGGTGGGCTGGAAAGAAAGCTGCTCAAAACTGACAGGTTTAAACCCATCAAGTTTTGCCGCACTTCTTGTACATCTTCTAACAGAAGTATCCACCAAAGGTGCCACTGGTTTCTTTCTTCTTGCCTACTTCTTGTCCTTGACCTGCGCAGAAGCAAAAACCATAGTAGAAGAAGAGATCTCCTCCAGGCCTTGAGGCACTATATTTTTTGTTTGCAAATCACCAGACACATCCATCTCCACACCAACAGTGACATCATCAGAGTTAACTTCTTCAGGAGAACTTCCAAAGAGAGCTCTGGCAACAGGGCGTTTGGCCACAAAAGGCTTCCGCAGAACCAGAGAAGAGCTCCTTTGGGAATCATCAAAGGCAATGGTCCAAGAGCGCTTGGAGTATGTCACTATCCCAAGAGGCTTGAAGAAGATTGGCCTTGGCACCTTCTTGACAACAAACTCAGGCAGAAGATTCTCGAAAGATCTCTTCCAGATCATCTCTGGAGGTAGAGGTGGCCCAGCCACAATCCTTGCCATACCAATTATTATCTGATGCTGCTGAACAACAGGTGGATGATAAGGGACAATTGCTAATGGATTGTCCTCAACAAGCTGGTGCACATTATCCTGTAGCTGGTGATCTTGATGCATCTCATGATGTTCCGCCATCAGAATTTCCACATGTTGCTCCACAGAAACAGAGCCCTCTGGCTGATCGATGACAATTGAAATCTGATCCTGTTTAGGCAGTGCAGGTTGAGGCTGATGTGGGAGCTCGTCATCATTGTCTCCCCAATTTGCATGCCCCCAACCATCCCCAGCAGCGTCATTGTGATCCACCGGAGGAGGAACATGCGCATCATTCCAGCCAATCATCGGATAAGGTGGAAGAACAAATATCAAGTTATCATTCATAAGGTTTCCAGGCAACGGGTGCGGATTTCCATCCAGAGGCATTGGATCCTCGTCATTGGGCATCTGATCAGCAAAATCAGCTCCCAACACATAGCAAGCAGCAGTCCATGAAACTTGAGTTCCCCCCCATTTAGCATAATCTCCAAAAACCACATCACGTGGTACTAATGGCGTATCAGGAAAACTTGCCTCCACTAGAGTGCGAACCAAATAAGGATCTTCACTGTCCCAGGAGTGAAATTTCCCAAAGGTGCCAACCGCCTGAGATATGAACTCAGTGTTGCGATAGTCAAGAGGAATTCCAATAAACATGATCCAACCCTTACGGAACCCATGACTTCCCTTAAAATTATCCCCTTCATCATGCTTCATGAATCTCACAAAACGATCATTGCCCAGAGGGAAAGGAGGGTGTTGAATCAAAGAGTATCTAACCGAAGGATCCCTGACTTGTAACAAACCTACTCCATGAAACCAAGGCTAAGCAGAGCGAACCAGAGTACCTCTGTCTTGCAAGAACTACACAACCTCCTCTCTGACAGGCCCGATTGGACCCTCCGGAGCAGGCATAACTTCAGCCACCATGTACTCCTCATGACGGTGGAGTGGGCGAGCCACCGGCGTGATGAAGGTGCGGGGAAGTCGCCTTTCACCCCCATCAATGATGTGATAGCCAGCCGGGACGAAGCGCTGCGGATCAAGCTCATAGTTCGCCATTGTTGGCAGCTTGGAGGAAGGGAGGGGGTTTTCGTTGGAAGGAACAGGGAGAGATTGGTGCAATGTGGGCGGCGACGATGCGACGGGGCAAGCTTTCCCAATAACTCCGGCACTATTCCCCTGACCGTCAGGATTTCCCGAGATATGCGTGTTTTGTTGTAGAGGAATTTTTTCCCAAACCAATCCATTGGAGCACGCGAAATCATTACAGTCCCTGGTAAAATGACCCGTGCGCGAGCAAGCCGAGCAGACCGCTCGCATTCCACAAGAGGCTGCTAGGTGGCCCCTGAGAGAGCAGACAGTACAAGTTAAAACCCGGTCCACCATGTCATTGACCATGGCGTCAAACTGCTGCGCTGCTTCTTGCGAAGACGGTATTTCCAGAGGAGGCTCTGATGGGCTTGAGTTAGCAGAGGTATTTGGCAAGATAGAAACTGGGGTATTCTGTGCAGCAAATGGCCCAACAGATAAATCCGGAGACACTGGGCCAGGCATGTGGGCTTCCAGCGAAGAAGTACTAGAATCCTGGTTTCCATTTTGAACTGGAGAGATTCCCACCTCCGCAAATTGTGCAGCGAGATTACCAGAAACCACGGGCCGCGGATCCACCGTTACCAAATCGAGTGGGGGCGGCACGATCGATCGGCGCAACTCTGTCAAAGGCTGAACAATACCAAACACGATCGGAGGCCGAGCTACCGTCCAATGCAAGTCAAGGGTAGGCGCTTGTCTAATAACAACACGCTCATGAGCAGAAAGAGAATAACCTCCATACATGATCGTATCAATGCAATTTTGAGTAGCAGGCTATCTGTAACCTTTGCAAGCAGAGTACTGCTCAAAAGTGGCAAAGGTCAATTTCTTTCGAACTGTGGAAGCTGACTTAAGGGACGATCTAACCGGAGGCCTATGCATCGCCAAAAGACCCATAGATGAAACTGTGGAAGTTATATTGTTTATCAAACCTAACAAAATTGATAGCAACTACTCCCACAAGTGCCTAGAGACTATATCATGCATTAGAAGTTTAGAACTACTTGGGACCAAATAAATTTGACATGCAAGCTCAAGAACAGGGTCACCTAGGCAGTAAAAAATTGCAATGAATAAAGCACTAGAACAAAAACTATTTGGACCATTGGAGGAGTCACATACCAAAGAACAATCCCTCAAAGCAGTTTTGTGAGTGGAGCTTTGAGCAAGGAGATTGAAAACGGCTGCAAAATGAGCTAGAACTCGTGCTTGAGCTGGTTGGTGATTTTTTTAGGAGGAAGAAGGAGTGTGTGGGTGCTGTAATAAGTGGAGGGGGCCACCAGGGGTCCACGAGGCAGGGGGCGTGCCCAGGGGATGGGCGCGCCCTGGACCCTCGTGGCCAGGTGGTTTCCCCCTCTGGTGTGTTCTCAGTGCCAATAATTCTTAGATATTCTAGAAAAAATCATATTTCATTTTCGGGACATTTGGAGAACTTTTATTTTCCGGGTATTTTTTATTGCAAGAATAATTCAGAAAGCAGACAGAAAATACTATTTTTGGTTTATTTAATCTAAATAACAGAAAGTAAAAGGAGGGTACAGAGATTTGTGCTTTCTAACTTCATCCATCTCATGCTCGTCAAAAGGAATCCACTAACAAGGTTGATCAAGTCTTGTTAACAAACTCATTCCGAATCGCATGAAACCAGAGAATTTTCGAATAGCACTAGGTTACCTCAACGGGGATATGTATGTCCCCCACAATAAGTATATCATTTTTCTTCTTGACAGTAGGAAGAGGAAATTCAAAACCTCCAATAGTAATAGCTAGAATTTTTCCGATAGAATTTATACTGTGGACTTGAGGTTGTTTCCTCGGAAAGTGTACCGTATGCTCATTACCATTAACATGAAAAGTGACATTGCCTTTGTTGCAATCAATAACAGCCCCTGCAGTATTCAAAAAGGGTCTACCAAGGATAATCGACATACTATCGTCCTCGGGAATATCAAGAATAACAAAGTCCATTAAAATAGTAACATTTGCAACCACAACAGGCACATCCTCACAAATACCGACATGTATATTAATTGATTTATCGGCCACTTGCAAAGATATTTCAGCAGGTGTCAACTTATTCAAATCAAGTCTACGATATAAAGAGAGAGGCATAACACTAACACCGGCTCCAAGATCACATAAAGCAATTTTAACATAGTTTCTTTTAATGGAGCATGGTATAGTTGGTACTCCTGGATCTCCTAGTTTCTTAGGTATTCCACCCTTAAAAGTATAATTAGCAATCATGGTGGAAATTTCAGCTTCCGATATCTTTCTTTTATTTGTAACAATATCTTTCATGTACTTAGCATAAGGATTCATTTTAAGGATATCAGTCAAACGCATACGCAAAAAGATAGGTCTAATCATTTCAGCAAAGCGCTCAAAATCCTCATCATCCTTTTTCTTGGATGGTTTAGGAGGGAAATGCATGGGTTTCTGGACCCATGGTTCTCTTTCTTTACCGTGCTTCCTAGCAACAAAGTCTCTCTTATCATAACGTTGATTCTTTGATTGTGGGTTATCAAGATCAACAGCGGGTTCAATCTCTACACCATTGTTATTGCTAGGTTGAGTATCAACATGAACATCATCATTAACATTGTCACTGGGTTCATGTTCATCACCAGATTGTGTTTCAGCATCAGAAATGGAAATATCATTGGGATTCTCAGGTGTGTCAACAACAGGTTCACTAGAAGCATGCAAAGTCCTATCATTTTTTCTTCTTTTTAGAAGGACTAGGTGCGTCAACATTAGTTCTATGAGAATCTTGCTCAATTCTCTTAGGGTGGCCCTCAGGATACAAAGGTTCCTGAGTCATTTTACCCCCTCTAGTCATAACTCTAACAGCATTATCATTTTTCTTATTATTTAATTCATTGAGCAAATCATTTTGTGCTTTAAGCACTTGTTCTACTTGAGTGGTAACCATAGAAGCATGTTTACTAATAAGTTTAAGTTCACCTTTAACTCTAGACATATAATCACTCAAGTGTTCAATCATATAAGCATTACGTTTCAATTGTCTACCAACATAAGCATTGAAGTTTTCTTGTTTAACAATAAAATTATCAAACTCGTCCAAGCATTGGCTAGCAGACTTATTACAAGGGATATCACCTTCATCAAATCTATAGAGAGAATTTACCTTTACTACCTGTGTCGGGTTATCAAGACCATGTATTTCTTCAATAGGTGGTAAATCCTTAACATCTTCAGCTTTAATGCCCTTTTCTTTCGTAGATTTCTTTGCCTCTTGCATATCTTCAGGACTGAGAAATAGAATACCCCTTTTCTTCGGAGTTGGCTTAGGAGTTGGTTCACGAAGTGTCCAATTGTTTTCATTAGTCAACATATTATTCAATAACAATTCAGCTTGATCAACAGTTCTTTCCCTGAAAACACAACTAGCACAACTGTCCAGGTGGTCTCTGGAAGCATCAGTTAGTCCATTATAAAAGATATCAAGTATTTCATTTTTCTTGAGAGGATGATGAGGCAAAGCATTAAGTAATTGGAGAAGCCTCCCCCGAGCTTGTGGGAGACTCTTCTTCAATTTGCACAAAACTATATATTTCCCTTAAAGGAGCTTGTTTCTTATGAGCGGGGAAATACTTAGCAGAGAAGTAATAAATCATATCCTGGGGACTATGCACACAACCAGGATCAAGAGAATTAAACCATATTTTAGCATCAGCCTTTAATGAGAATGGAAATAACTTAAGAATATAGTAGTAACGAATTTTCTCATCATTAGTGAATAGGGTGGCTATATCATTTAACTTAGTAAGATGTGCCACAACTGTTTCAGATTCATAGCCATAAAAAGGATCAAATTCAACCAAAGTAATTATCTCAGGATCGATAGAGAAATCATAATCCTTATCAGTAACACAAATAGGTGAAGTAGCAAAAGCAGGGTCATATTTCATTCTAGCATTCAGAGACTTTTCTTTCAGCTTAACTAATAATTTCTTAAGATCAGATCTATCATTGCAAGCAAGAAAGTCTCTAGAAGTTTCTTCATCCATAACATAACCCTCAGGCACAACAAGCGATTCATATCTAGGGGGAGAATCTTCATCATCACTTTGATCAATATTATCAGTTTCAATAATTTCATTCTCTCTAGCCCTAGCAAGTTGTTCATCAAGAAATTCACCTAGTGGCACAATATTATCAAGCATAGAAGTAGTTTCATCATAAGTACCATGCATAGCAGAAGTGGCATCATCAATAAGATGCAACATATCAGAATTAATAGCAGAAGTAGGTTTAGGTGTCGCAAGCTTACTCAAAATAGAAGGTGAATCAAGTGCAGATATAGATGGCAGTTCCTTACCTCCCCTTGTAGTTGAGGGAAAAAATCTTAGTTCTTTCATCTTTCAAGTTCCTCATAATGATCAGCAGATATAAATCCCAAGTGACTCAAAGAATAGAGCTATGCTCCCCGACAAAGGCGCCAGAAAATAGTCTTGATAACCCACAAGTATAGGGGATCGCAACAGTTTTCGAGGGTAGAGTATTCAACCCAAATTTATTGATTCGACACAAGGGGAGCCAAAGAATATTATCAAGTATTAGCAGCTGAGTTCTCAATTCAACCACACCTGGATAACTTAATATCTGTAGCAAAGTATTTAGTAGCAAAGTAATATGGAAGTAACGGTAATAGTGGCAAAAGTAACGGTAGCAGCTTTGTAGTAATTGTAACAGTGGCAACGACAAAGTAACTAAGCAAAGAGCAATATGTGAAAAGATCGTAGGCATTGGATCAGTGATGGATAATTATGTCGGATGCGATTCCTCATGTAGTAGTTATAACATAGGGTGACACAGAACTAGCTCCAGTTCATCAATGTAATGTAGGCATGTATTCCGAATATAGTCATACGTGCTTATGGAAAAGAACTTGCATGACCCTCCCGTGGCAGCGGGGTCCTATTGGAAACTAAGGGATAGTAAGGCCTCCTTTTAATAGAGTACTGGACCAAAGCATTAACACTTATTGAGTACATGAACTCCTCAAACTACGGTCATCACCGGTAAGTATCCCGATTATTGTCACTTCGGGGTTAACGGATCACAACACATAATAGGTGACTATAGACTTGCAAGATAGGATCAAGAACTCACATATATTCATGAAAACATAATAGGTTCATATATGAAATCATGGCACTCGGGCCCTAGTGACAAGCATTAAGCATAGCAAAGTCATAGCAACATCAATCTCAGAACATAATGGATACTAGGGATCAGACCCTAACAAAACTAACTCGATTACATGGTAAATCTCATCCAACCCATCACCGTCCAGCAAGCCTATGATGGAATTACTCACGCACGGCGGTGAGTATCATGAAATTGGTGATGGAGGATGGTTGATGATGACAACGGCGACAGATTCCCTTCTCCGGAGCCCGGAACAGACTCCAGATCAGCCCTCCCGAGAGAGATTAGGGCTTGGCGACGGCTACGTATCGTAAAATGTGATGAATCCTTCTCTCTGACCCCACCCCCCCGCGAACGTGAATATATAGAGTTGGAGTTGAGGTTGGTGGAGCATCAGGGGGCCCACGAGGCAGGGGGCGTGCCCCCACCCTCGTGGACAGGGTGTGGGCCCCCTGGCCTTGATTCTTTTGCCGGTATTTTTTATTAATTCAAATATTCTCCGTGAAGTTTCAGGTCATTCTGAGAACTTTTATTTTTGTACAAAAATAACACCATAGCAATTCTGCTGAAAACAGCGTCAGTCCGGGTTAGTTCCATTCAAATCATGCAAGTTAGAGTCCAAAAGAAGGGCAAAAGTGTTTGGAAAACTAGATACGATGGAGACGTATCAATTCCCCCAAGCTTAAACCTTTGCTTGTCCTCAAGCAATTCAGTTAATAAACTGAAAGTGATAAAGAAAAACTTTTACAAACTCAATTTGCTCTTGTTGTTGCAAATATATAAAGCCAACATTCAAGTTTTCAGCAAAGATTATGAACTAACCATATTCAGAATAACACTTAGGTCTCATGTTCACTCATATCAATGGCATAATCAACTAGCGAGCAATAATAATAAATCTCGGATGACAATAGTTTCTCAAAACAATCATAATATGATATAACAAGATGGTGTCTCGCTAGCCCTTTCTGAGACCGCAAAACATAAATGCAGAGCACCTTTGAAGATCAAGGACTGACTAAACATTGTAATTCATGGTAAAAGAGATCCATTCACAGTCATACCCAATGTAAACTAATAGTAATGCATGCAAATGACATCGGTGCTCTCCAGCTGGTGCTTTTCAATAAGAGGGTGATGACTCAACATAAAAGTAAATAGATAGGCCCTTCGCAGAGGGAAGCAGGGATTTGTAGAGGTGCCAGAGCTCGAGTTTTGAAACAGAGATACATAATTTTTTGGGTGGCATACTTTCATTGTCGACATAACAACCAAGAGATCTCGATATCTTCCATGCTACACACATTATGTACGTGCGAGGACGTCACACCTTAGCAATTGCTAAACCAACTTCGAGAGGTTATTGACCACGCCGGAGCACGATCAACTTGACCACTAAGGTCTATTTTCTGCGAGCAAACAAAGAACAAGCAAGAAACTGAGATTGCAATCTGTATATTGTGAATATAAGATGGAAGCTTTATTGATCAAGATGGGGTTCTGTGACGTTTTGGTCTGGTCGTTGAACACAAACGAAGTACGCGAAGTTGCAGCTATGGCGAACTTTTAATCTAAACAAAACCCAAAGTCTAAACGGGGCCCTAAGGGCTGTATATATGGAGGAAGAGGGGGGGGGGGATTTCGTGGCCCTTGGGGGAGGGGTCCGAAACCAACCCTATCTCTTGTTTCCTCACACATACGGAATCTAAAAATAGCTTATACTTATGTATTTCGAAATTACATGGGCCTAGCCCAATAATAAGGTGACGTAGCACCTAGAATAGCCTCTAGACGAAATTTATGAAGTGGCATCTTGTATATTTTGTCCAAGGCTTCATGCACCCATTATGGTGGCTTCAAAGTCCTGAAATCATCACCTGTAACTCTGTTCTTGTTTCCCTTGCGCATGGCATCATCTCCATGCTTGTTCTTGCTCCAATGTTCATCCTTCTCCAAGCTAGGCCCTTTGTGTGTAAGCAAAACAAATGTATCCAATTTAGGTAGCATCATATTCTCATGAACATTAGATTAATTACCAAGAAACGAAAGTACTTGGTAATTTAATTGGCGTGCGCAAGCTCTAGTAATCGGTCCAGTATGTATAGTAGCAGGGACTGTGGGTGTAACAACGGTATTAATGTCCTCATCATCCTCCCCTTCTTGAAATGAAGTCGTCCTCGACGGAAGCTCATCTTCCTCACCAAAATAAGGCTTCAAATCCGCAATGTTAAAAGTGGGACTAACCCCAAAATCTGCAGGCAGCTCAAGTTTATATGCATTATCATTTATTTTCTCCACACCTTAAAAATACCATCAGCACGTGGCATTAACTTTGATTTGCACAAATTAGGAAATCTATCCTTACGCAAATGTAACCAAACAAGATCTCCAGGTGCAAACACAACATGTTTTCTACCCTTATCTCCAACAAGTTTATATTTAACATTATACGCTCAATGTTTTCCTTAGTTAACTCATGCATTTTTAAGATCAATTCAGCACGTTGTTTAGCATCAAAATTAACCTTCTCCGAAGATGGAAGAGGCAACAAATCAATAGGTGCACGAGGTAGGAAACCATACACAATTTCAAAAGGGCACATCTTAGTAGTAGAATGCAATGAAGGATTATAAGAAAATTCAATATGGGGCAAGCAATTCTCCCACATTTTCTTATTATTCTTAAAAACATCCCTAAGCATAGTAGACAATGTTCTATTGACTACTTCAGTTTGTCCATTAGTTTGGGGGTGACAAGTAGTGCTAAAAAGCAGTTTAGTCCCCAACTTAGCCCATAAACATCTCCAAAAGTGCCTAAGAAATTTGGTATCACGATCTGAAACAATAGTATTTGGCACACCATGCAAGCGAATAATTTCACGAAAGAACAAATCAGCAACATTAACAGCATCATCGCTTTTATGACATGGTATAAAGTGTGCCATTTTTGAGAATCTATCCACGACAACAAATATGCTATCCCTCCCCTTCTTTGTTCGAGGTAAACCTAAAACAAAGTCCATAGATATATCCTCCCAAGGAACACTAGGTACAGGCAAAGGCATACATTGAGAAACAGTATAACGCCCTCCATAGTGATTTGACTGTCTCAGTCGTCGGATCCTCGAACCTACAATCCAGATCAAATTCGGGCATCATTCCTCGCCCGCGCGCGTCTCGCGCCGTCTCGCGGGCCGCTGCTCTGCGGAGCGACCTCCTCTTCCTGTCCGTAATTGGGCCGGCCCACTTATTCCCACTCCCACGCTAATAGCCCAGGTTGCCCTGGCTCTCGAACGAATAGTTACTCCTCGTCGTCGTCCTTCCTCCTCTCGATGTGGCGGCGTTACTCCCTCCTCAATGCGCCGCCGTCCTTGCTCTGTGTTGCGCCCTGCTGTCGGCGATCTTCTGCTTCGCGTATTCATCCACGTCGGTGCCGCCCACCCACCTTGTACTCTGTAGGCCCCTTCTTTACTATTTTTATTTCGTGTCTTGTAGCGTTCCTCCATGGCGGCTGCAGCGGCCGCCCGTGCCGTCGGCGTCCATCACCGGCTGTTAGGTCCCGGCAGTTCAAAATACTCATTTTAGATAAATCCATCCCCTCCGCCTCGAACATTTTATTGTGTCGGTATGAATTTCTTTTATCTTGGACTGGTGTATAAGTAGGGTTAACTAGAGAGAGGTTTGAACAAAATTGGATGAGCGAAAAGAAGAGAACCAGAGGTGCGTGCTCTCTTGGCCTGGATTCCAGTGAGGGGAAATATTTCCCTATGCTTCCTTGATCATGCTAGAAATGTTTGGCATTAATCCCTGATATTCTTAGTGATTGATGCAGTCAGAGGCGGGGAAAGAGAAAAGAAACAAGGAGAAGCAGCGGGAGGAGACAGAGAACAGTCACCCCACTTATTTTGGGCATATCCCCCAAGGCTTATATGAAGACCAGATGCAAGGTCGCGCTATATTGGTAGAGCTTACAAAGTTTTGGGATGCATGGGGTGGTCTGGTCCTTCTATTAACTTTGTTGGTTTTATTGTCGTGCCAGGTTTCCTTAAGCGGGTTATCTCTTTTCAGAGCGTCAGGATTGTGTGGAACCGCAAGGTCTTCTCCATATAGACCCCTTTGCATGATGTATGGTGATATGCGTACATTCCCTGTGAACATCTTACTTGATGTTTGGTGATTAGAGTGGAATTATGAATCCATTGAGTCTCTAACAACCTTGGGGTAAGCTCGTGCATTGGGATATATTGGGGCTAGGCTGAATTTGTGTTGTTTGGTTGCTTATAGTCTTGGGTATATTCTTGGTATTAGGTGGCAAAGATTGTGGCCAACGAGATGGCCTGTTGTTTGATCACACCTTGCAAATTGTCTTTCCCAACTTAGCTTCTAGCTCGGTACTCCCTCCGTCCCACAATATAAGATCATTTTTCTAGCTATGTTGGATGGAGGGAGTACATTTTACTTGTTTAGGCATGGATAGTTATCCTACGTTTTGTTGTGTTTATATGGGTAGGCATTTGCAGCTGACGAAATGCTTGTGCCAGCTCATGATAATAGGAATGAATTAGCAATGAAATTGATCCATTTTTTAAACAGTACAGTAGTCAACATTGTAAGTTATTGTTGATATAGTTCTATGCTCGGTCAATAAAACTGAAATCCAGCTTGTGATTCTTTTCCCTTTGCTGTAGATATGCCGACAAGACAAGTAAGCATTAATGTTCCAACTTTTCTGCAATATGCTCCATGTCCTTATGAAGTCTCAGTTGAGCCACACCCTTTATTCCTGAAATTGGAACTAATGCGACTGGTTTTCAAACATCAGTTTGAGAGAAATGTGTTTTGCCTAGAGAAAAGTTTCGTCGAGTTCTGTCATGGTTCTTGCTACTGTTGTTCGATGTTCTTCTTGCATACGTAATATATATGTTAACTTTGTGTGTCTGCTTTCTATATGACAAGACTTTTGCTTATACCTCTGTGTCCATCTTCTATTCAGATTTTATTGATGTGTTTATTCTATGCTCCTACTAGCAGGCCAAAAGTTGCCCCTAGAGCTTTAGCATCAGGACTTGGCTTTCCAGGGAGAAAAGAGGCCATCACTTTTTCTCTTCAAATGATACTCTTTGTAGTGAGCTTGTTTCAAAACAAGAAGTGAGTATTTGTATAGTAGTATTTTTGCTTACAATTAATGAGCTACAGTGAAGGCAACATGCGATGATCGAGCCCCTTGAGTAGTTGTTTTGATGTGTTATTATGGAAACTTTGATTTTGTAAATGAATGAAGTGCGGTTAAGAAAAGAATGATGTTTGCTCTATTCATTCTTTCATCTCTTTCCTCATGATGCTAAAAATAAAATGTAAATTGTTATTTTGCAAGTGGATCAACTGTGTATAACTTAAATAAACATGCCCAACTATCAACATCGTCCCACTATAATTCAAGTGATTTGAAAAATACAAACTATAAATTGTTTGAACATTGATGTTTTGCTGATATTTGTAATCACTTTTTTTCACAATGGACGGGCACAGCAACGCGCGCCTTCATGGTCTGGGTACCCATAATGCTGGCAAGATGCTTAGCAAGCTTATTAACTTTCTCTTGTTTGGCGCTTAAATCCTCCATCACTTGCTGTTGCACAAGAAAGTATGCATCTGAATTCTGCAAGGACTTCCTCAGTCCTTCGGCTTCTTGCCGCAGCACAGCTGGCTGATGCCTTTCAGCTTGTAGCTGAGACTGAAGAAGCCGAAGTAATTCAGGCAACGAGTTCGAAGAGCTTGTGCCAGCGATACTGGCCAGTAACTCAAACACTACACCAACGCAGGACTATGGGGTTTTCTCACTGTCTACAAGATCGTTTTTATCACCTTTGTTGGAGACCAACAGGGTTGTCTCACTATCTTGAACCTTATCTGCATTACTTTCTCTACCATTGCATTGTGGGGTGCTCTTCTCCAATATTTTGTTTGCATACTACAAGAGAAACAAGCAGACACATCACAGGTTTAGCATGTAGTATACGAAACTCATTTTGTTAAACCGGTTCAATAGTAAGGTGGACCGGATAACAGCATGAAACAAACATATATGTATGTACTATGGTCACTGTATTGTCCATATCATTCTAGTTTATGTTGCCTAATCAAGATAGAGACACAGTTCAACTCATATATTTTTAAGACACGGCAGCATAGACAGAATATAAGTGTGAGAAACTACACAACATTGGCAACACTTGTAATGTGCATCACATGAGAACATAACTGTTTATACAACTTAAACTGAAATCAACATAGAGCAAGAAGTTAGAATAACAATCCAGTTAAAGAAATAGGTTTAAAACATACATGTTGTGCCATTGGAGTTTCAATTGGATCCTTCAAATTCGAAAGTAGTTGGTATGAGTAAATACAGTGATGCAACAACAAAGGAGTATGGACCATGGCTATGGAATTTGACCTGAGAACAGTTGCTCTTCTGCTTTAAACGTGGAGTTTGGGTTAGCTATGTTGGTCTTCATTCTTTGGGAACTGCAATTGCTTTACAAACTGCTCGTGTGGGGGTACTCTGTGGTGGACATGGTGCTTTGTCAACTAGAAGTGGGTTACTATCCGCTGGGGTTGTGGTTAGATGGTTGTAGCTGGTTCTCTACCCAACGGTGTAAGTGTGCAATCTGGAAGAGTCTTAATTATTTGTGGTGGGGCTAGTTTGTGGGCCAGTACAACCATGGGTCTATCTGCATCGACGGGTAGCATTGTCTTTTGTGAAGAACGGGTTTTTGCTCCCTCAGATACTGCCATCACCCCCTCCAATTCAAATGGTTGATAAACAAGAAAAGAAATTGAACGTATAGACATTGTATTATAGACAGATGTGGTAATTCACATATATGTTGTCTAACCAAACAGGACAGCATGACACAATTTCACATATATGATGCCTAACTAAACAGGATAGCATGACACAGTTTTAGATATATGATGGATAACATAACATGATATAATGGCATAATTCAACATATGATGAGTATCTAAACAGGATGACATGACAAAACTATACGATATCTTTCTAAAATAGGTTGGGATGAAATAATTCACATACATGTTGTCTAAGTATACATGATGGCATGATATAATTGACATAATTGATTCATATACTAAGCAGCTGGCACTCGCATGTAAGATCTCTAAACTAAGTAGATGGAATTCAATATTGTGCATATGATGTCTAAACTAAGCAATGCAAGACACCATATGCATGATATGAGAAATATAAACATTTCAACTTAGAGCATACACCACAGGTGGGATATAGGACTGGTCATCTGTCTCCGAATCCTCCTCTGAGGAGCTTCTTGTAACCATCGAGATATATGCTTCAACAGGTACCACTGCCTGCTCTGAAGAACTTGTTTTCACTCCAGATTTTAACATAACCGGCTCAAATGGCTGATACACATGAAGAGTAGTTCAATATACACAGATTGTCGACAAATGGAATACGTAATGGAAAAAAGATGGCATGAGATAATTCACATATATGATGCCTGGCTACATGGCGGTGCATAATTCACATATATGATAACTGGCTGAAAAACATGGCATTGGATAATTCACATATCTGATATAGAAAGCAAACAAGAGGCATTCACACAAAGCATGTCTAATCTAAGCAGATGGCATGGAAATGCAAGACACTATATGCATGATATGAGCAATATAACCCTGCCAAGTTAGAGCATGCACCTCGAGGGGGGGGATACGACTGGTCATCTATCTCTGAATCCTCCTCTGAGGAGCTATCTGTAACCAGCAAGAAATCTGCATCGATACGTAGCACTGACTACTCAGAAGACCATGTTTTCACTCCAGATTTTCCCATGACCGACTCAAATGGCTGATGCACAAGAAGAGTAGATGAATGTATAAACATTGTCGACAAATGGAACACATTATAAAAAAATATGGCACGATACAATTCACATATACGATGACTGGCTAAACAGGATGGCATTGCATGATTCACGTATATGATGCCTGGCTAAAGAAGATGGCGTTGCATAATTCCCATATACTCTTTCCATTCTAAATATTTGTCTTTTTAGAGATTTCAAATGGACTACCACATACGGATGTATATAGACATATTTTAGAGTGTAGAGTCACTCATTTTGCTCCATACGTAATCACTTGTTGAAATCTCTAAAAAGACAAATATTTAGGAATGGTGGGAGTATGATATAGAAACCAAACAGGTGGCATTCAAACAAAACAAATCTAAACTAAGCTGATGACATATAAGATGTACAATGTAAGCAATGTGAGGCCCCATATGCATGATATGACCAACATTAGCATGCCAGGTTAGAGCAAACACCTCATGTGGTAAACAGGATTGGTCGGCTCCTTCTGAATCCCCATCTAAACAGTTATCTTCCTCTGGAATACAATCTGGAAATGCGGGAGCGGTGTCTGCATGACATTATATTCCCACGCAATGGTCTTCTCTTTTTCTTTACATGTTCAGTATGATTGTGTACAATATCTGACATGCATAATAAAAAAATAGTTAGATTTTGTAAGGCCTAAGGGGTGCATGCAAAAATCAAGACTGATGGTAGCAAACGAGTGGATGGATCCAAAACTGCCGGAGGTTGGGTGCGACATATGCCAAAGGATGGCTTATCATGGTGCGGGCGAGTAGAACGTCGCCGGTGCCTGGAAACGGGATGAGGCGAAGACATGCACGCCGGCAGATCTTACCCAGCTTCAGGGCTCTCCGAGGAGATAACACCCCTACTGCTGCTCTGCGGGGTCTCCGCATGGTCACTAAGGCAAAGTGAGTACAAGGTGGCTCCTTGAGCTGTTTCTGGAGGTAGGAGAAGGCAAGGCTAGCCCTCTTCGCCCTATGTGATCTGGTCTAGTTCTAAAGGATTTGAACCCTTTGCATGGGTGCCCTGGGGGGTTTATATAGGCCTACCCCCCAGGGGTACAATGGCAAAACCGGCTGGGTGCGGGTCCTAGTCGTCTGTCTCTCAGGCCGCCGTCTTCTCCGCCGACTACTGGGGCCTGCCGACTGGTGGGTCCCGCCGACTTTCCTGGTACGGGGCCGACAGCCCTTGTCCGCCGCGGGCGGGTCTTGCCGGCTGCAGATTACTGTAGCCGTGCTTCTAATGACGCTGGCTTGGTATGGGGTCATGGCAACAGTGCCGCCGCCTGACGGGCGATCACTGTTGCCATTCCCCGTCGTGTCTGTTTAATGGCGTGTGGGGCCCGTGGGAGGGGCCGGCCGACTCCTGGGGGCCGACTCCCAATGGGTCCGTCTCGTGGCGCTCTTGCCGTCTCCAGTTCTCCCGTTGACTGGTGGGTCCCGCCGTCTCTGGGTCGTACAGACAGGCCGTCGTGGGCACAGGGCTCCGCCCCCAAGGGCTGATGTCAGGCCGGCATGGCAACAGTGCCGCGCCGGAACGAGATCTCCTTGGGTACGTCGCACTGTGGCCATGCCTGCCCTTAATTAATAGGGTGGTTGGAGTCGCAGGCCGACTCCCTATAGTCGGCCTCTCCGGAAGTCGCTGGACAGGAGTCGGCTCATCTTGGAATCGCCTCTGGGACTCGGCTCGTCTTGGAGTCGCCTCTAGGACTTGGCTCATCTTGGAGTCGCCTTTGGGACCCGGCTCGTCTTGGAGTCACCTCTGGGACTCGGCTCGTCTTGGAGTCGCCTCTGGGACTCAAGGGGTGCAGCCTGCCCCAATATCTTGAAAGGTTCTGGGACTCGGGTGTGCCTAGCCGTGACCCATTACTCCGACAGTAGTCCCCGAAGCTGGTGAGGCTCCGAGGGTGACATGTCGTGGGGCCTCAACAGTTTCATTCTTCCTGTGGTGGAATTTGGGCCCTGCTTGCCGTCTTCCTTCTGGCCGACTATCCGGAGTCGGACTCGTAGAGGGCCGTCTTCCCCCCTAAGGAGTTTGAAAATCGCGGCGGGAACCAGGCGGCGTGCCTGATATGCTTCCCCGCAGCTGCTCGCCGCGGACCCGTCGCGCGGCGCCACGCGGCAGGGGTAGTCTGCCCACCCACGCGCGCGACAGGACAGGCCGTCGGGCGGGGCCCGCCACTACCGCGCCTCGGCCCGCGAACGGATCCGTTGCGGCCGCGCGGACGGTTGGGTTTCCCACGTCGTTACTGTGCGCAGTAACTTCGTGGGGTAAATCGTGGGGGGCCTGGGGTCCCGCGCGCAGTTAATCCCACGCCCACCCCTAGGCTAAGATAAGTAGGCGGGGGGAGCGGGACGGCGAAACACACGCGCCCATTCTTCCCTACTCCCCCGCTTCCTCTTGCCTCTTCTTCCTCTTGTCGTCGTCGCACCAAACCGCACCGCGCCCGCAGCGATGAGTTCTTCCTCCGCCGCCGCGGCCCCTGTCGTGCGCTCCAGCGTGTGGGACGGCTCCGAGGTGGACGACGACCTCATCGAGCTCCTTCGCAAGACGCGCCGGCGAGGGAAATAAGGCCGGCGCCGGAGGAGGGCGAGCGGGTCATATTCCGCTCGCACCTCATGCGCGCCCTGGGGCTGCCGGCGAGCGGTTTCTTTCGCTCCTTCCTGGAGTTCAACGGGCTCCAGCCGCACCACCTTACTCCGAACACGGTGGTGCTGCTGGCCGCCTTCGCCACCCTATGCGAGGGTTTCCTTGGCGTTCTCCCCACCATCGAGCTGTGGGGAGAGTTCTTCCAATCCAAGCTCGACACGCACGTCGTCGGCGTGCCGGCTCAGTGCGGCGCCTTCATCGCTATGTGAAGGTCGACCGCCGACAATCCATTCCCCTCCATCGGGCTGATCAAGTCAGTGAAGATGTGGCAGCGGTCGTACTTCTACGTGAAGAACGTCGCCCCAGAAGGCGACTGGGTCAACCTGCCGCCCTACGAAGCCGGCGCGCCGGCTGGGAGGCTCCCAGCTGGTCCCACCGGGCCAAGACGCTGACTCCCGCAGGTGCCGCCACCGTCGCGCGACTCCGAGTGCTGACGCAGTCGGAAGGCTTGGTTGGGGCCGACTTGCTGACCGCCTTCGTGGCACGCCGAGTCCTCCCCCTCCAAGGCCGACCTCATCTGATCAGTCAGATGAGCGACCACCGAGACCCGAGTCGGATGTGCACCAGGGACATGCCCCACGCGGAGGTGGCGAACATGGTGAACCACATCGCGAACTGTGAGCTCGCGGCGGACTGGCAGTTCGGCAAAGAGCCGTACTCGCGCGCCAACCCCCCGCCAGTGGTAAGTCGTGATTTTTGTTCTTCTGTTTTTCTTCTGCGGCCGAATCCGACTTCTGATCCTCTTGGTTTCTTCGAGTCAGAACCCCCTCATCCAGCCGGCAGCCGGCGCCTCGGGACCGCCTCGTGGGTTCGTCCCCGACCGAGCGGAGAGCGACGTCGACGGCCCCGACTTGGGGGCTGCGGCGATGGAGGCCGACGCTGAAGGCGGAGGAAGAGGAGCGGAAGGCGGCTTCAGGCCCTCGGCCACCTTCGCCGACTGGCCCGAGGATGACGCCGAAGGGGAAGTCGCCCCGCGCCACCAATCGAAAGCCGGCCATCCAGGCGCGAGTTCCTCCGCCGGCTTGGCCGGTCAAGTCAGCGCGAAGAAGCGCCGGGCCGGGCCGAGTTCACTCGGCGGCCGGCCGAAGAAGTTCAAAGGGGTGGCCGCCGCGACCAAGCGGGAGGAGGCGGTCGCGAAGGCCAACCGCTTCCGCAAGGAAGTGAAGAAGCCGCCACTAGTCTCTGCGTAAGTGCTCTCTGCCTTCATCTTGTTTTCTTTGATGAATCTTTTCCGAGTCTTTTATATTCCTTCTTTGCTCTAGGGCCCCCCTTTCCCTTGAGAGGGTCGCCGTCCCCTCCGTCATGGGGTCAGCCGAGACGTCCGCCAATACTCGGCGGATTGACCCCGCCGCCGACCTCTGGGAGGCGACGGAGCGAAATGCGCGCGAGAAGTGCGACGAGGAGGAGGCCGACCGTCTGGAGAAGGCGGAGGCCGAGAAGGCAGCGGCCTTCGCCCAGAAGAAGCTGGAAGTGGCCGAAGTCGCTGTCACAGCAAGATAGCGGGCTGAGGAGACCGCACACCGCCAATCGGCGTTGCTTGTCATCCCGCTGAACTCCGCACCGCCGCCCCCGGAGTTCACGGGGCAGACTGGAGAAGCCAGCGAGGAGAACCCCATCGTGGAGAAGGACGGTGGCGAGGCCTCCGCGTTGGGCACGGCCACGCCGCCACCGCCGCCTTCGCCGCCATTGGGGAGCGCGCATGGTAAGCAGCCGGCAGGCCCGCCGGTGCCGCCGACTGAAGATGAGGCCGTGGCGAAGCTGCTCCTTCAAGTCACCTCACCGGTGCGCCGCCGCCTTGAGAAGGCGATTTTGGCGCCATGCCCCTTGGAGGCCGGCGCCTCCAGCTCGGCCATCCCAGATGCCGAGGCAACAAGCGCCGCGCCTGCTGGGTGGGTGCGAGGAGATGGCGACGGTCCGCTGAACCAGGCGCTCCTGGACGTCCAGGCGAAGCTGCGAGCTAAGGGCGAGGCCATCCAGGGCTGCACCAAGGCACATATGGCGTCGCGAGCAGCTATTCGGGTATGCTTTCTTCTTTGACTTTGTTTTTTCTCGTTCTTCTCTGTGGGGGCGCGCCAGCGCACCCACTGGGTGTAGTCCCCGAGTTTCAGGCAGGCTGCTGAGCAGGCGGCCCGGAACTCCATCTTGCGAGTTTCGAATATTCACCTTTGTCTGATTGTTTATCACAGGAGTATCACAACCTCCGTGTCACTGCCTTCAACCGCAATGTTGAGCAGCTAGGGAAGCGGACTACCGACTTGTCGGAGAGCCGGAGTGAGTCCTTTCTCTTTTTGGCGGGGGCGCGCTGGCGCACCTGCGGGCTGTAGTCCCCGAGATTCGGGCCGACTGCTGAGCAGTCGGGCCAGATCTTCCCGGCGACCTTCTTTGTTGACGACTTAACGTCCTTTCCCCTTTGTTTTTCAGAGGCCAATGCCGCTCTTCAGGAACGGTTGGGCGAAGTCAGCACTGCCCTACGCGCCAAGGAGGAGGAGTGCGGCAAGCTCTCCACAGAGCGCGACCTGCTGGCCGCGCAGCTGGCGGAGCAGAAGGAGCTGCTTAAGGCGGCACAGGACGAGGCAGAGAAGAGAGAGACTGCTCTCTTGGCCGAGTTCGAAAGTGAGCGCTCCTCCTGGACTGACAAGGAGGCGATGGTGACCTCCGGCTTCCATGAGATCGAAGACATCGTCGACGGTGAGTTTCTTTGCTTTCTTTCTTTGAGCCGCCGACTGTAAGTCAGGCCGACTCCTAACTCTTTCTCTTGCTTCTTTTTGTTTTGGCAGACTTCTTCCCTGGCCACTCCCAGGCAGTCACCCGAGCCATCGAGGCTGATCGCGAGGCGCGGAGGGCAAATGGCGCGGAGATCGTCGCCAACGCCCCCCTGACCATCGACGAGCAGCTCCTGAGCATCGAGACTCGTCTGCGGCCAGCCCATCAGTTGCTGCGCCGGCTTCAACATGCCGGGGCCCAGGTGATTTTCGCCCTGTGGCTAGACATGCCGGCTCTGTGCACTCCCAGTCGGACTGCCGACTGGCTAGAGGTCGCAGCTGGCCGTCTTGAGGCTTGGAAGGGTTCCTCGGCCCGGGCTGGAGCACACCGGGCCTTGGAATTCGTCAAGGCTTGGTATCTGGGGCTGGACCTGGACCGGCTGGCCGCATTCCGGTCAGAGGCCCAGGCAGAGCTGGTGGCTGTGGAAGGCGCCCTCGTCGAGCGTGCGGCGGCGATTGCCGATTACACAGACACCAGCGTCTTCATCCCTGAGCGGGCCGCAAACGGCGAGGAGGTGCCGCCGGAGTGGTTCGGGATGAACCCGGACTACGACGAGGACTCGGCGGAGGTGATCGGCTCCAGTGCCGTGGAGGAGGACGAGGCAGAGGACGGAGGCGAGACGGAGGCGCCAGAAGATGGAGCGGGCGACCAGCCTCAGCTCGACCGCGCCTCTAGCAACGAGCCGCGTCCGACCCGGCCGGCTGCCGCCGGAGACGATCAAGCCGAGACTACCCAGCCGGCCGCCCCGGCGCCTGACACCGCCGTCTCCTCCGACCCTCCAAACCCGTCTGCCGCTTCTTAGGCTGCCGTCTTGCCTTTATTTTATCTGCTTTAGTAGTCTTTGAAAAAACTTGTTAATTTGCACAATTCCACCCGCGGGGTGTATTTTGAACTTGGCCAGGGGCCTATGTTATGTAAATATCTATCCGAATTCTATCTTTCCTTGCTCATCGCTCTTTTGGCTTTTTCCTTTGCTGCCTTCCCATAGTCGCCGCTTTGCCAGACGGACAACCGCTCTGCGGACTACCGCTGGGTCAAATGCTTGGCTACCTTAGGAAAGGCAAGTACTTGGCCTTTTTAGAGTCTTTTAACAAGTTGGATAGAAGGCGGCAAGCCGACTATTCAAGAGTCGGCTCTACGAGGAGAGGCTGGAAGCCGGCCTGGGCTATGCTTATGCTTTGAGTCCTTAGCCATTTTTCGTGTGGGCGCTCGTTCTTCCTTACTCTCTGCCCACCAACAGTCGCTCTGCGAGCTGCGGCTTCTGACAGGAGACGGCTTAAGTGCCGCGCACTACTTGTCCGACTGCAGGAAGCATTTCATAGCGCAGGACGGCGAGTCCCTAGGCCGACTAGTCGAACCCAGAGCCAAGCGGCATAACAAAAGAGTAGCATACTCGAAGGCATAATCCTTATCATACAGGTACCAAAAAGGGCAGTCCCCAAGCTCGTCTCGGGGGGCCCAAAGTCTCGGTACTTTAATACAAAGGATAGCATGGTACATACTGCATCAACTGTAAAATCTTCGGAGAAGATTTGCATTCCATGGCCGTTCCGACTCTTTGCCGAAGTCGCCCCTCTTGCGTGCTCGGGGCTTCTGGGCATCGATTCGGTAGTAGGAGTCATTGCCCAGCACTTTGCTGATGATGAAGGGGCCTTCCCAAGGCGCTGACAACTTGTGTTGGCCGGCTGTTCACTGGATCAGTCGGAGCACAAGGTCGCCCTCTTGGAAGGATCTCGGCCTGAACTTCCTGTTGTAATATCGGTGCAGGCTCTGCTGGTAGATGCTGGACCGGCTGAGTGCCAACAGCCGGCCCTCTTCCAGCAGATCGACGCCGTCTTGACGTGGTTCTTCTGCTTCCTCCTCAGTGTACATAGTGACTCGCGGAGAGTCGAACTCTATGTCCGTCGGGATGACGGCTTCAGCACCGTAGACAAGGAAGAAAGGCGTGAAGCCGGTTGACTTGTTTGGAGTCGTGCGCAGACTCCAGAGGACGGCTGGCAGCTCCTCAAGCCAACAGCCGGCCGAATGCTCAAGTGGTTCGACCAGTCGATGTTTGATGCCAGATAGGATGAGGCCGTTCGCTCGCTCCACCTGGCCGTTTGACTGCGGATGGGCAATGGACACTAAGTCCAGTCGGATGCCCTGCGTCGCGCAGAAACGGGCCAAGGCGCCTTAGGGAAAATTTGTGCCATTGTCGGTGATGATGTTGTGCGGTATGACGTACCGAACCGTGATGTCAGCGATGAAAGTCACTGCAGTCGGACCGTTCAACTTCTTGATGGGCTTTGCTTCTACCCACTTGGTGAACTTGTCCACTACGACGAGTAAGTGAGTTAGGCCGCCTCGGGCCGTCTTGAATGGTCCCACCATATCCAGGCCCCAAACCGCAAAGGGCCACGCGATGGGGATGGTCTTGAGTGCAGAAGCCGGCTGAAGCGGCTTGGAGCGGAACTTCTGGCACCCCTTGCATTTTTGGACTAATTCCTTGGCCTCTTCTAGGGCAATTGGCCAGAAGAAACCATGCCGAAAGGCTTTGGTGACGAGTGCTCTTGAAGCCGCATGGTGGCCGCACTCGCCTTGATGGATGTCTCTGAGAATTGCTTGGCCTTGATCTGGCTCAACGCAGCGCTGGTAGACACCAATGACGCTGCGCCTGACCAGCTCTCTGTTGATTATGGTGTAGGCTGCCGCTCGGCGTTGCACTTGCCGAGCCAAGATTTCATCGGTTGGCAACACTTTGCTCACTAGGAACTTGAGGATGGGCTGTGCCCATGAGGGTGCTGCTACTTCTTCGATTGCCACCAATGCGACTTGGACGAGGGCGGCTGGGCTGGGAGGCGGCGGGCTGGAGTCCGCGGCCGCTTATTGAATCGCTGAAGTCCCCGGGCCGACTGGTGTAGTCCCCGGGCCGACTGACGCAGTCCCCAGGCCGAGCTCTGGAGTCTTCGGACTGGTTGCCGCAGTCCCCGGGCCGGGTTCTGAAGTCCCCGGGTCGGCTTCGACTGTGACTTTCTTGGAGCCGTCTATAAGAATGCTCGTGCTGTCTGCTGGGGCTCTGGAGTCGGATCCGACTTCTTCGGGGGGGAGTCAGCACAAAGATGGAGTCTGATTCTGGTGAAGGCTTGATAGACGGCTTAAGGAGGTGCTGAAGAGCGACGCCGGATGGTATCGCTTGGCGGGTGGAGCCGACTCGTGCCAAGGCGTCTGCTTGGTCGTTGTCATTTCTTGGCACGTGAAGGAACTCGCACCCCTCAAAGTATCCGCTGAGTTGCTGCAACAGGAAGCGGTAGCTCGCCATGTTTGCATCTTTGGCGTCCCAGTCGCCAGATGACTGCTAGACCACCAAATCGGAGTCGCCATAGCACAGGATCCGGCGAATGCTGAGTTCTTTGGCAAGCCGGAGCCCGTGAATGAGCGCCTCATATTCGGCAATGTTGTTGGAGGCGGCGAAGTGGATCTTCAGCGCATACTTGAGCTTGTCGCCTTTGGGGGAGGTGAGGACGACGCCGGCTCCCAAGCCGGTGTGCATCTTGGAGCCGTCTAAATGCATCCGCAAATGGGTGGAGTCAGGCACTGGCGGCAGGTACAGGGTCTCGGCCCAGTCGACAAGGAAGTCGGCCAGTGCTTGCGACTTGATGGCGGTGCGGGGCTGGTAGTAGATGGTGTAGGGAGCCAACTCTATGGCCCATTTGGCCACTCGGCCAAAAGCATCTCAGCTCCCAATGATCTCGGACAGCGGGGCTGTGCAAACCACAGTGATTGGATGCTCTTGAAACTAAGGCTTCAACTTCTTGGCGGCAAAGTGCACGCCGTAGCACATCTTCTGGTAGTTGGGGTAGTTCTGCTTGGAGGTCAACAGTACCTCGCTCAGGTAATATACCGGTCTCTGGACAGGGAGCGCCTTGCCTTCCTCCTTGCGCTCGACTACAATGAATGTGCTGACTACCCGGCTGGTGGCGGCAATGTATAGGAGCATGGGCTCTTTAGGAGTCAGAGCCGCCAGCACAGGGGGAGTAGTCAACATCTTCTTCAGCTCGAGAAATGCTTCATCCGCCTTGTGGTTCCACTCAAAAAAGGTGGTCTTCTTCATCAGTTGGTACAAAGGGAGAGCCTTCTCGCCCAGCCGACTGATGAGTCGGCTGATGGACGCCAAACAGCCGGTGAACTTCTGCACATCTAACAGTCGGCTGGGTACCTCCATCCTCTCGATGGCCTTGATCTTCATAGGGTTGCACTCTATGGCGCATTGAGAGACCAGGAAGCCAAGGAGTTGGCCGGCTGGTACTCCGAAGACGCACTTCTTAGGGTTGAGCTTGATCTGGAATCGGCGCAGGTTCTCGAAGGTTTCTTTGAGGTCTTCCATCAGTGTCCCACGCTTTTCCGTATTCACCACTACATCATCTACGTAGACATGGGCGTTTCTGCCGAGTTGCTTGAGGAGGCACTTCTGCATGCAATGCTGAAAGGTGGCGTCGGCATTCCTTAAGCTGAACGTCATGGTCAGGTAGCAGAAGGATCCGAACGTCGTGATGAAGGCGGTCTTCAGTCTGTCTGTCGGGCTCAGTTTGATCTAGTGATACCCTGAGTATGCATCTAAGAAGCTCAACAGCTCGCATCCGGCTGTGGAGTCTATCACCTGATCAATTCTCGGCAGAGCAAACGGGTCCTTGGGGCAGGCTTTGTTGAGGCTTGTGTAGTCAATACACATCCGCCACTACTTGTTCTTCTTCAACACCAGGACCGGGTTTGCCAACCATTCTGGAAAAAATACCTCCATGATGAAGCCGGCGGCCAGGAGCCGGGCTATCTCTTCTCCAACAACTCTTCTCTTCTCTTCTGACAGGCGGCGCAAGGACTGCCTGACAGGCTTCACATCAGGTCGGACATGTAACTTGTGCTCGGCGAATTCCGTTGGTACACCTGGCATGTCTTTATGGGACCATGCAAAGATGTCTCGATTCTCACGGAGGAAATTGACGAGCTCGCCTTCCTATTTGCTGTCAAGGTTTGCACCTATGACAGCGTACCTCTCTGGGTGATCTGGGTCCAAGGGTATCTTCTTGGTCTCTTTGGCCGGCTTGAATGAGCCCTCAGCTTCCGACTCCTTGGGGTCAGGCGACATCTCTGGCTGCTTGCCGGCCATCGCCACAACTCGGTCAAGAAGCCGCTTCTTAGCTGCGATTACCAAGGACTCGGCCAGCCGACTGCTCTCAGCTGCACAAGCGGACGATTTCCTGTAGTCGCCGGCGACGGTCAGAATCCCCTTGGAACTCGGCATCTTCATCTTGAGGTAGGCGTAGTGGGGGACTGCCATGAACTTGGCCAGAGCAGGTCGGCCAAGCAACGCATGATATGGGCTTTCGAGGTCCACCACTTCAAACCAAACGGGCTCTCGGCGAAAATGATCTTTGTCTCCGAACAGGACGTCTATCAGGATCTTGCCGATTGGGGAGCAGGAAAGGCCAGGTACAATGCCGTGGAACACAGTCCGGCTGCTCTACAGCTGTCTTTGCTTGATTCCTAACTTCTCCATGGTATCCTTGTACAGGATGTTGATTCTACTGCCTCCATCTATCAACACTCGCGAGAAGCGAGCGGCCCGCCTATCTGTGGCTAGAGTAGCACTCAAAACTAAGGCGTAGGAGCCTGGATTCGGCATCACCTCTGGGTGATCAGCTCTGCTCCAACTGATAGGCTTCTTGGACCAATGCATAAATTCTGGAGTATCTGATGCTACTGCATTCACCTCTTGCTGCTGCAGCCGCCTGCTGCATCGATCGGCGGCCACACTGGTGAACACCACATAGGCTCCGTGCTCTTCTGGGTACTCATCTCGTACTGCGCCGACTGGCCTGGCAGCCGGCTGCTGGGGCGGCGGTGGAGGCGGCGGCCCAGCAGTCGGGGAAGGAAGGAGGCCGTCTCCCTTGGAGATTCTGGTGAGCCAGTGGCATTTTCGGGTGGTGTGGTTTGACGGCTTCGCGCCGCTGTGGAACTTGCAGGGACCATCTAGAGTCTGCTCGTAAGAGAAGGCCGGCAACCAGTTGGACTTGCCGCCTTTTTGTCGCTTGGTCGGAGGCTGCCCCTCCGGCTACTGGTCTTCGACTGTCGCAACCTGCCGGTTGCTGGAAGTCGGCTGTGTGGCCTTGCGCTTGTTGTCGTTCTGTTGTTGTCGCCGACTGGCGTCTCCAGCTGGAGTTCTGGGAGCCTGAGGGGCTGTTTTGCCAGTCGCACTGACTTGAAACTCCGTCTTCATGGAGGAGTCGGCCGTGGTGTACTTGTCTGCTATGATCAGCAGCTCGTCGAGGGTCTCTGGCTCGTCGCAGAGTAGCTTGTGCTTGAGGAGGGTTCCTTCTCCGCACCCGGCGGTGAAGTACTCGATAGCCTGCACCTCGTGCACGCCCTCGCAGGAGTTCCGGAGCTCGGCCCAGCGCGTGAGGTAGTCGCGTGTTGACTTGTATGGGCCTTGCACGCACAGGGAGAGCTGGCGAGGCTTGGGAGGTTGCTTGTACGTGCTTGTGAAGTTACAGATGAAGGCTTCGGTGAAGTCGACCCAGCTGTTGATGTTGCGGGGCTTCAGACTGTTCAACCATGTCCGGGCCGTGCCCTGGAGCATGAGTGGAACATACTTCACGGCAACTCGCTTGTTGTCGTTCGCTATGTTGACGGCCGTGGAGTAGTCAACTAGCCAGTCTTCCGGCTTCACGGAGCCGATATACTTGGGCGTGTCTCGGGGGAGCGTGAACCCTTTGGGGAAGGGCTCGTCTCGGATGCGAGGTCCGAAGCAGGGCGGACCCAACTCGTCTTCTTCTTCTAGTGCCAGGGATCGGTGGATTCGATCGATCCGGTGGCGGGCGTCGTTCTCTCCGACCCCCTCTCGGCGGCCAAGGCGGCCACCGAGAGTTGAATGCTCAACGGGTGGCGGGGGGACTCGCCTTTCTCTTCGTGGTGGAGGAGGCAGATAGTCGCCCTGCCATTCCACTGCTCTCGGGCGGCCGTCTTGGTCACGCTCGATGGTGATGCGAGTCCGACTGTGGTTGACAGCCGGCTCTTTGTCTTTTCTTTCGCAGACTCCGCCAGTCGGCGTCCGAAATGTCGCGCCTTGATCTCGGCGGGGAGGCAGGTCGTTGTTCGGTTACCGCGGCGCCTCTGTGCGGCCGCCGGCCGCATTCTGCGCGACAGCCGCGTCAAGGAGCTACTGGACTCGCTCCGTCATCATGCGGCGCTCTTCGCCTTCAAAGTTTTTCAGCTCGTCAGTCGCCGCCTAGGCGGCGCGGATGTTCTCCACAGGCGTGGCATACACGGGGCGATTGGCCCCGAACAGGTTGGCGATGGCCACGCCGCGCTGCCGGATCGCGCCTAGGCGGCTAGGCCCAGTTGGAGCCAGCGAGCCGCCCACAGCGTGATCCATCTCACGTTGGTAGGCTTCTGACAAGCGCCTCATGCTTGTCAGCTTCTTCGTGCCTTCGATGATCTGAAGGCGGCGTGTCTCCAGCGTCTCGGCCTCAGCGTCCTCCGGAATAGGCGCGGTCAGGTCTTGCAGAGCTGCGTCGAGTGGGTCATGGGCTCCCTCACCGGAACGCTCGTCGTGACTGATGACGAGCACCTCCGTGACGGCGCTTCCGCCGCTCTCCTCATGAGGGAGCGGCTCATCGTAGACCACCACATTGGTGGGGAACGCGTCGAGCGACGCGGCGTCGGAGTCGACCAGCATCGGGTCGGTGGAGCCTACGGACTCCAAGTCCATGGCAGGCTCGCCGGTGACGTGGAGTTGGTCAAGGAGGCCCGCGAGGAGGCTCTCGGGGCCGCCCGTGCCTGCGTCGGATGCAGGCTCATCGGAGAGGCGAACCTCACCGACAAGTTCGGCGAGGCAGCTGGCTGCGCAAGCGGCCTCAGCGCCGCGCAGCGCGTCGATGCAGACTCCGTCTGGCGAGCCTGGCTGGCTGCGCTTGCCAGGGAGGAAAAGGGTTCCCGTCCAGAACAGATCTCTAGACAACGGTGCACCTCGCCCCATGGTGGGCGCCAAATGTCGGGGGTTGGGTGCGACATATGCCAAAGGATGGCTTATCGTGGTGGGGGCGAGTAGAATGTCGCCAGTGCCTGGAAACGGGATGAGGCGAAGACATGCACGCCGGCGGATCTTACCCAGCTTCAGGGCTCTCTAAGGAGATAACACCCCTACTGCTGCTCTACGGGGTCTCCGCATGGTCACTAAGGCAAAGTGAGTACAAGGTTGCTCCTTGAGTTATTTCTGGAGGTAGGAGAAGGCAAGGCTAGCCCTCTTCTCCCTATGTGATCTGGTCTAGTGCTAATGGATTCGAATCCTTTGCATGGGATCCCTGGGGGTTTATATAGGCCTACCCCCTAGGGGTACAATGGCAAAACCGGCTGGGTGCGGGTCCCAGCCGCCTGTCTCTCAAGCCGACGTCTTCTCCGCCGACTACTGGGGCCCGCCGACTGGTGGGTCCTGCCGACTTGCCTGGTACGGGGCCGACAGCCCTTGTCCGTCGCGGGCGGGTCTTGCCGGATGCAGATTACTGTAGCCGTGCTTCTAATGACGCTGGCTTGGTCATGGGGTCATGGCAACAGTTGCCATTCCCTGTCGTGTCTGGTTAATGGCATGTGGGACCTGTGGGAGGGGCCGGCCGACTCCTGGGGGCGACTCCCAATGGGTTCGTCTCATGGCGCTCTTGCCGTCTACAGTTCTCCTGTTGACTGGTGGGTCCCGCCATCTCTGGGTCGTACAAACAGGCCGTCATGGGCACAGGGCTCCGCCCCCAAGGGCTGATGTCAGGGCCGACATGGCAACAGTGCCACGCCGGACGGAGATCTCCGTGGGTACGGCGCACTGTGGCCATGCCTGCCCTTAATTAACAGGGTGGTTGGAGTCGCAGGCCGACTCCCTATAGCCGTCCTCTCCGGAAGTCGCTGGACAGGAGTCGGCTCATCTTGGAGTCGCCTCTGGGACTCGGCTCGTCTTGGAGTCGCCTCTAGGACTTGGCTCGTCTTGGAGTCGCCTCTGGGACTCGGCTCGTCTTGGAGTCGCCTCTGGGACTCGGCTCGACTTGGAGTCGCCTCTGGGACTCGAGGGGTGCAGCCTGCCCCGATGTCTTAAAAGGTTCTGGGACTCGGGTGTGCCTACCCGTGGCCCATTACTCCGACAAAAACTAATGATAGCAGGTAGATTATAGCTTCAATTTAAAAAGATAGACAATGGATCATCTATTGTTTGTTGCCCACCCAACATGAACCACATAGAAGACCCCAGATGAACCAGATAGTGGACAGATACTATTCATTGCTGCCTCGATATGAGACCCACGTGCATTTTAGAACTCAAGTTTGAACGATAAAGTAGCAGGTAATAATAACCGATGTATAACGTAAGCAAACACGAAAGACTGCGACCTCTCTTCCGGAACTGTGTAGTCCTCAGGTTTATCTGCTCAGTCGATGATGGTAATGCAGTTGGCGTGGCTGCCGGCAACGGGGAAGATGATCTGAGGTGGCAAAATAAATTCTGCAGGGGGATCTCTACTGCATGAACGCTTCTGTCAATGGTGCACCTCAGGTGGGGTGGATGACGGCACGGCAGGAGCAGGACAAACACACAGAGTTTTCTTTGACGCCTATCTGAAAATGAAGCATAAGGGCTCCTTAGAATTGGAGGGTTCTATAAACGCAGGGATAGGGAAAGAACAGGAATAGGATAGGAATGCACGTGCAAAACAGAGCATTTCGAAACATAGGATTTCAGTCCACCGGGGTGTTCGGTTCACATGAATTGGAAGAACACAGGAATGGAGAAACATGGTCAAATTAAGGTCAAACCACGTGAAAATGAAAAAATAAGAATCTTATTATGCCAGTAATGCAACTAGTTCTGTTCTTCATGCATATTAATTTGAAAAAGGACGTCCAAGTGAATATTAAAATTCCTACGTTTTTTCTTTGAAAGAGACACCAAAGGAAAAAATCCTCCAGTTTTGCTTTGCTCCACTCCTTCTAACCAAATGCACGAATAGTAGTACCATAGTAGTTCCATAGAAAAGGATCCCAAAGGGATCGACATGAATGCAAAGTAACAAAGTGATGTGACGAGTGTACAACCTCTTTGGCATAGCCTTGTGGACCTCAGCATCATTGGGTTGGACGTGGAGGATGGTGATGCTGGTGTGACTGTCGGAGGCGGGGAAGAAGATCTGAGGCCTCTGGAAACGGCGCCGTGGTTACTGCTCCACTGTGATGGACGGTTCCGTCGTTGGAGCAGTTCCGGTGAGGTGTACGACGGCGAGGCTGAAGCAGGACAAGGCATACAACATTAATTTGAAGTGGGACTCTAATATCATCTGCAATAGATGATGTAAAATACATCACCAAAAAGTGCTAGATGTAAAACGCATCAGTCGTGCCACAGCCGCTCCGACAGATGTTGTAAGTACTGTTCACTTTGAACTTAACTGAAGAAACTGAACCTTACGGTCGAAACTGAATTTTACTGTCGAAACTGATTGAACTAGTAGCAGAGCATTGCAATAGATGTTTAGGGCGTTCCAGCACTAGTAGCAGAGAATCAGTGATCTAAATCAGCAGACGCTCAAGGAGGGAACACACTAGCAGAGAGCAGGTCGTGCAGTAGCACCGCGAGCGAGTGCTAAAGCAGCAACTCCTGTAGCTGCCGGAGGTCATGCAGCAGTAGCAGCACGAGCGAGAGCAATAGCAGAGCAGCCGCATGAACTAGAGCAAGAGCGGAGCAGCAGCGCGACCGACAACAATAATAGAGCAGAGCAGCAGCACGAATGAAAGCAAGAGCAGTGCAGCAGCACGACCGACAGCAACAACAGAGCCGCAGCGCGAGCGAGAGCCAGAGCAGCTGCAGCTAGTGCCGGTGTGGAAGTCACCCCCGAGGAAGCAACAACATGGGGGGGAGACGCCGTGGATGATGTAGCCGGCGACGGTGCATCGATGGAGACCCGCCATGGCTGCTTGGTATCGAGCACCGGCAGCCCCATGAGATGGAAGAAAGATAAAATGCAGCGGTGAGTGCAGAACCTCCTTGGTGGCGCCGAGTTGGCCTCGACTTCATCGGAGGAATCGGTGAGGGTGCTGCGGTTCCGGTGGGGCAGGTCAAGATGGCGCTGTGGGGATGGAGGTGGCGTGATAACAAGGCGAACATTGGGGCAGCTCCTTGGAGGTGGAGGACGGGGCGGCTGATCCGGCAGGACGACGAGGTCGACGATGGATCCTCATCCGCTGCGGTGGATGAGGGATGGCGAGCTATTGCGGTGGACGACATAGTCGGGGAAGAGTCTCCGGCTGGGCGGCGGTCGGGAGGACGATGGAGGAGCATGGGGTTTCGCGGGTTTTGGCAGCCTCGGTGTACGAATGGGGGGGGGGGACGGAGGGGAAGGGAGGGGGGAGCCATGGCTTAGGGACGCGCTTGTCCGAAAGGTAGGGTAAGTTACCAGCGTAACCCCACCGGTTTTGACATCGCGACGTAGAGCTTCATTTCCGGTTGAGGGGTATAAGGGGGATTTCGCGTTTCTGGGCTGCTAGACCGATTTTGGATGAGGAGGGGGTTTTTGCGCGCGTTGAAATTTTGGGATGACAAGGCGCGGCGTGGGTTGAAGAGGCGGGAGTTTCAAAGCAGGTGAGAAAAAAGATACTCGAGCTTGAAAATTTCGGGATAACAAGGTGCGGATTCCTTGTTCGGCAGAACAAACTTAACGTGTAAAAAAACAATTCATACAAGACACAAGAGATTCATGTCCCCTTTTACTATATTGTTATAGATGCAAATGAAAAAACTACAAGAAAAATGTAAAAAAATTGGGAGAACAAGATTACCCTGTATGGTACCAAATCGATTCGCACTTCCCTCAACAATAACAAAAAGCAAATGAATTCCCACCAAAAGAAAGAGTAATGTCCCTTTTTATATGATTAAAAATGCCAGGATCTCGAATTTCAATTTTTCAATCAACGTTATGTTGAATTCGAATATATCGTTAGGTGACCTTGCGGTTTATAATTGATGTAGTCGTACATTTTCATCTTCCATCATATATGAACATTTTACTCCACCCTATGAACATATATATTGTCATCTACCATATGGACTAAATTTGAATCAATTTTCCTTATTTGAATACGATTGTTGTCAAGTTATACAATCATTTAAATATTATCTTGATAACAAAAAACATGCATATAGCAGTAATCATATTTCACTATGAACTACATGTACCATATGATCTCCAATTCAAATATTTGTATCCATTTTATATTGAATTCAAATCATAGTACATTGGTCTAGGTAGCGAGATGTTCAGGATAATCTAAACCCTGTTTTCATATGTATAATTTTTGGCTGAATTGGGACAAGTTTTGGTATAAGCTTCTTGCAAAACCGGAGATTCTCTCAACAAGCCTCGTGGTTCCGAGAGGGAACGTGTCACCTTTGTGTGCGAAATGATATACGCTGCCTCCCCCTTGATTTTCTTTACATAGGCAACGTAGAGCTATATGAGTGCCCTGTTAAATTTTGGAATTATTCCGGGTTCGTTTGGCCTTTTTATACATTAATTGAGTTTCTGGACTTTTAATGTGCATAATCCAAATTTGAACTGCAGGCACATGTTCTGGTGCACCAAAGTCGGTGGAAAAATCACATGTGTGTCCTTGGTTTAATTTCTAGGTCCCATGGAAGAAATGACAATGAAATTCAAACATCTGGGCATCATGACTCGGCCGAGAACATCAGGAAACTTGGATTTTAAATTCATGTAAATCCAAAACTCGCCTGGAAATCATGAAACTTGGCATGGTGTCATGTCATGGCACTAACATGTTGTGGTAAAAAATTGGGCCGATTTGGAACAAGTTTTGCTTCTAAGAGGGAACGTGCCACCTTTGAGTGCGAAACGATATACGCTGCCCCCCTGAGTTTCTTTACAAAGGCAACATAGAACTACATGAGTGCCCTGTTAAATTTTGGAATTATTCCGGGTTCGTTTGTCCTTTTTTATACATTAATTGAGTTTCTGGTCATTTAATGTGCATAATTCAAATTTGAACTACAAGCACATCCTCTCATGCACCAAAGTTGGTTAAAAAATCACGTCTGTGTCCTCGGGTGAATTTCTAGGTCCCATGCAAGAAATGGGAATAAAATTCAAACATCTGGGTATCGTGGCTCGACCGAGAACATTGAGAAACTTGGTTTTAAAATTCTTGTAAATCCAAAACACGTCTAAAAATCATGAAACTTGGCATGGTGTCATGTCATGGTACTACCATGCTGTGGTAAACAATTGGCCGAATAGGAACAGATTTTGGTATAAGCTTCTTGCAAACCGAAGCTTCTCTCAAGAAGGCTCGTGGTTCTAAGAGGGAACGTGCCACCTTTGAGTGTGAAACGATATACGCCCCCCCCCCCCCTTGAGTTTCTTTACAAAGGCAACATAGAACTACATGAGTGCCCTGTTAAATTTTGGAATTATTCCGGATTCGTTTGGCCTTTTTTATATATTAATTGAGTTTCTGGTCATTGAATGTGCATTCAAATTTGAACTACAAGAACATGCTCCCGTGCACCAAAGTTGGTTGCAAAATCACATCTGAGTCCTCGTGTGAATTTCTAGGTACCATGCAGGAAATGGGAATAAAATTCAAACATCTGGGCATCGTGGCTCGCCGAGAACATTGAGAAACTTGGTTTTAAAATTCTAGTAAATCCAAAACACGCCTAAAAATCATGAAACTTGGCATGGTGTCATGTCATGGTAGTACCATGCTGTGGTAATTTTTTTTGGCCAAATAGGGACAAATTTTGGTATAAGCTTCTTGCAAACCGGAGCTTCTCTCAAGAAGGCTCGTGGTTCTGAGAGGGAACGTGTCACCTTTGTGTGCATAATTCAAATTTGAAATACAAGCACATGCTCCAGTGCACCAAAGTTGGTTGAAAAATCACATGTGTGTCCTCGGGTACTAGGTCCCAGCAAGAAATGGGAATGAAATTTAAAATTCTAGACGTCGTGGCTGGGCTGGAAACATCGAGAAACTTAGTTTTTTAATTCCTGTAAATCCAAAACTCGCATGAAAATAATGAAACTTAGCTTGGTGCCATGACATGGCACTAACATGCTGTGGTAATTTTGCTGTCCGATTTGCGAAGGCACACACATTAACAATCAACAAAGTCATTTTGGAACAAGTGATGTCACGTTACAATCGGAAACACAAGTATTATTGAAACCGTGGGCGTTCTATTTACCATTTATGTACCACCACGCGTCCCCTTTTTTATTAGCTAGGAGGCGTCATGCAGGGTAGCTATTTGAGTATGAGAGGCATGCAATCAGACCCCTGTGCGCTTATCGGGAGGAGAGCCCTTTGACCTCCATCTCTCGTCCACCTCTCTCCCAAGGTCTCCATTAATGGCACCCGAGCCTCTATTTAATGGCGTGGCTATGTCTCACTGGACTGAGATTTAAGAGAGAGAAAAGAAAATCTGAAAGCATGGATCTTGATGTAAGATCCGACGGACCTATATAGCATCTAGTGCGACTTATAGGAAGACTGATGAATATATAAGGACGACGACAGTGGATAATAATTGTCTTACATAATTAGGAAGATAATTAAAAAAGCCACATGCGGCTATGCCCGAAATACACAAGGGAAAAAGAAGAAGGAAGACAATGATCTGGCTCGCTGATCTCTACTTTCTTGATGTGTTGTTGCAGGCCGTGGGAACTAGTCTCCGTGGCGAACGGCGATGAGCTCTTTCGTGTCCTCAAGACGCTGCTTGAGAGCATCCACGGATTCCTCCACCAGCCTTTGGCGCTCGATGCAGAGCATGTCATTCTTGTCCATAAGTTTCTTGACGATGACGCCGGTCCTCTTCAATAAGGCACTGGTCTCCTCCTGCTGGTCTGCACTTTAGACGATCTTCGCCCTCAGCAGGTCGCGCTCGGCCCGGAACCTCTCATTGCCCTCCCTTAGTTGCCGGATGACGCCGGCAGCCTGTTCAAACGAGGCTTTCATGTCGTCCTGCAACCTTGCCCAGCCGAAGATCTAATCCATCTGGCTATGGACTATCGCATGTTTGCGCCTGTAAGAGTCATCGCTTGCCCATGAGACATTTTCCCAGGCCACCGCGGCGCGATGGGACATCTCTACTGCATTCGCGGCGCGGCGGGACATCTCTGCTACTTCCTCGGTGCGACCGGACCAGACTGATGCATCGACGGTGCGGCGGGACCTCTGTGCTGCTTCGGTGGCGCGACAGGACCTCTGTGCTGCTACTTCCGTGCGGCGGAACATGTCGGTTGCTTTCGCGGTGAGGCGGGACATCTCTCGTGCTTCCGCTTCCATGCTCGCCTCTCCTTGGTGGTAATCTCTTGACCCAGAACTCACGCTGGCCATGGCAGACGCAAGGGAAGGATGCTGAATGACTTGTTTGTTTTTGTGGATAAGGAGTTGAGGAGGAATGTGCAGTCATCTTGGCATAGTAGTATTGATAACCGAGTACTAATACGCTCCTAAGTGGGAAACCGTTTAGGTTGTGATCGGTGTGAACAGGTTTGTAATTAAATATAGCGTGGTAGTAGTAGTAATTTGGAATGTGACGAGACGCAAGCTCAAAATTTATTGATGGTTCTAGTTTCGAAGTGCGGCACTATTCCCGGATGGCGTAATGTGGGCACGTGTTCTCGGCCATGGTGTAGCATATGCCATGGTAGTTCTTTTTCTACTGCTGTGTAGTACGTGCAATAACTGGCACCATCAGATACATATCTTACTGTTATTGGGGCGTTCGACAGGAATAGCCGCGTGGCGAGCTACAGACTAGTCCTTTTTTCAGACGCATTAAACCTATCTCTCAGGACTTCTCGCATGCACCATCTCTAGCTCCCTAGGTCAATGCCACCCACATACACTTGTACTCTGAGTTTAATACGTTATACAGGAAGAGAAGAGGTGCACGCACGCACTCATCCTCTCTCACACACGAATCTATTTTTTCTCGAAAAGGAGGATGATGACCCCGGCCTCTGCATCTGGGAGTCACACACGCATCTGTAGCTACAAATTGTAGTGTTCTCAACCATCCGGTTAGCTCTATCATAGGATTCATGTTGCTCATTGGCCTTGAGATTGAGAAGTTCAAAACGCGGAGGCTAAGCTGGAGGCGCGAGGTTTTGGTTAATGTGCGGGCCGCACACGGCACCAACACGACATGAGCTTCGTCTGCCTGGTGTGCAGTCTGGTGAGTTGTCCAACACAACCAGGCCCTGCTTGGTATCTGCGCCTCGACTTATGCACAGAGAAATTAGGGTCAGAGGGAGTACTACTAGTAGTAGTACTAGTACTACTTTGATGTGTCGCATCAACTCGCATGAAACACTTCGTGAACAAACAAGCATATACTCCCTCCGTTCCAAAATACTACATACTTCACTTCCATTTGTCCAAAAATGGATGTACCTATATACTAAAACATTTCTAGATACATCTATATTTTGACAAATGGAAGGCGTGTATTGTGGAATGGAGGGAGTACATGTCATCAAAATGGATAGAAAGGGACGTATCTAGAACTAAAGTATGTCTACATACATCTCCTTTTATCCATTTTGATGACAAATAGTACTTCTTACCCAAAGGAACTTTATATCCAACGGACACAAAATATCCGTTCGACTATTGGAAATTACTGATCTGATGTCGAAGTAATTGCTGCATCGCCACCAAAACCCACCATCTCTTAAGCTAAAGTAGACCGAGCTAATCCCTATATTAGCATATTATTAAGATAAATAGAAGGCACTGTAGAAACATTTAGGACGTGAGCTTGTCAATCTGAATGTGGAGGGACACCAGCTTAGCCCCGGCCAGTAGCTTGGACGGAACTGTGAAGAAGGTCAGCTCCTGCACGGTGACGTCGCCGGGATCCTTGTTGCTTGTCACCTCTATTTCCACCTTGATGGCGTTGGACGTGCCTTTGGGCTCCCCCGGCTTGGACACGTAGTGCGGCAGTGGGGACTCCCCCGCTCTGATGCAGATGACCGACATGGTGATAGGCGCGTCGATGTTGAGCACGCCGCCGACCAAGAAAAACACACTGCCGTCCTCCTCCGCGAACAGCAAGAGCCGTGGCTCCAAGAGTGGCACTTGCAGCTGGAGCACCTTGCCGTACTGGATCATGTACACGAGCATGGGATGCGCGGTGCTGATGTGGTGGTAGAGCGCCGGCGGCGGGCCTTCGTAGCCGCGGACAGGCACGGGGCATTTGCAGGGCGCGAGCGGACACACGCTCTGGTGATCGACGAGCTTGTGGTAAGTGACGTAGAGCCCACAACCTTCGTGCGGGCACTCCACCTTCACCGACGAAAGGACGTCATCCACCATCGTGTTCCGCACGTCGAAGCCACCACTGCGCTCGCACTTCTAGCACTGCCACTGGTTCCCAGGGCTCTCGACGCGGTTGTCCGCACAGGCCAGGTGCCCTCCCTTGCACCGCAGAAATCAATCGAACAACACATCAATCAAGAAACTTGCACCTTGCTTGATCAGCCGAACGGACGAGGTGTATTTGAACCTCATACACTGGAGGCATCAAGGGGCGGAGGCACAAGGGGCAGTGGAGCAAGGTGAGGTCCATCGAGACCATAGAGAGCTCCATCATCGGGTCCTGTTCTGTCTGCATGATCTCGCCCTCCTCGTGCACAACCATCTCTCGCTGTAGGGCCGGGGCATTACAAAGCTTTACCGTCACATATTGATACTACTTCAAGGTGCATTAAATCAACACATGCAAGTATCAAAAGGAGAGTCATGGCATGCATGCATGCATTGTAATTAATGCATCGGTAAACGCAAATTATTGAAATATATCGAGTGCGGTGCTTTGATGTGTCGTGTCAACTCATACAACAACGAGAAGTTTGATTATCCTCTCCCTCGCAGACTTAACTACACCTGCCTTTGGCTCTATGACAGGTTGGCCATCCACCTATTGGGCCCACCTGTCATGCACGCAAAGGCATGAGCGTCCCTCCCTCGCCCATGAGCGTGGTGGCTGGCAGGACTAGGAGAAGCTTTCGCTACACGCTCTCCCTCCCGCACGCGATGGACATGCAGCAGTTCAATCGGTTTCAGATGGCCAGAAGCATACTGTAGTACTCCTCCAGTGCAATAGTATTCCATCATTGTTCGACTTCCCGAAGAGGCAAAGAGGCAAGCGCAGCCCAGATGCTCATGTGGCAGTTTAATGTGTAGAGTAGTCTAGGATAGCGTGTACCATGCCTATAAGCTTAAAATCATCGGTCGGCTCCATGCTATGTGGTCGTCTCAAAGTTTTTTTAATTAAAATAGTCTTCTGGCCCTACCTGTCATCCTGGTGATTGTAGTTTGCACGCTCATCTGGTCAGGATAGGAATATATATTTTAATTTGTGGTGGGTAAATGTTAAAGGTTGTAGCAAATATATTGTACACTGCATGTCTTTTAGCCAAGTTTAGAGGCAAGCATGTGGGGCCACTGCTATGATGTGTCGTGTCAACTCGTACAACGAGGAGAAGCTTGATTTTACTACTACACGCCTTCTCCCTCGCCCATGCGCGTGGTTGCTCGCAAGCTTATAGTACTACAACAAGCTATCCCTCCCGCTCGCGGTGGACGGACATGCAACAGTGGATTCGATACTGCAGAAGCAGTAGTAGTAACATCATTGTTCGTCTTCTCGAAGAGGCGAAGAGCCAAGCGCAACCCGAATGTGGTAGTTGCGAACCTTGGAGCATGCATATAGCCAGGCTCTTGCATGAGAAAATATTGCTATGTGAGCCCACTATTGTAGTACGTACTTGCTAGTATAGCCCTGTAAACCAGAAAGGAGTATTTGCCTTTCTAGAGATTTCAACAAGTGACTAGACTACACCGAGATGGAGTACATATGGAGCAAAATGAGTGAACCTGCACCATAAATAAATACGTAGTTCTCTCGTTTTCCTCTCCGCAGTGCACAATATTGAGTATATTAACTAGTCTCTTTTTGAGATGCATTTATGTTTTTTTTTGACACAGTACAGACGCAAGCTGTCGGTGTACTAGAGTAGGGGTACCCTAGTATCCCGAACTTGTGCACGGGCAGTCGCAGCACCCCGAGGCAAGGCTTGCCGGGTGACCGCCAAGGTCCTCCGTGGTTCCTTTGGAGCCATTCAAGAACAAAGTATTCAAGCCAAGGAGACAAGGCCCCGGCAAGAGGAGCTTGCCGGGAAGGCCAACCAAGGCATCTCAAGGAACTTGCCGCGACGCGCCACGCGTCCCGGCGAGGCCCGGTGAGCGACAAGCTTCCGGACGCGACAAGACAACGACCGCGGAAAGGCGCTTGCCGTGGCAAGCTACCACTCTGTACCCGTGCTCCAGCACATCCACCAACGTGTCGCCCTGGGACCTTTCCAGGCGCACGTGGCAAGAGGCTGTGCAGCCAGCGGTGCACGGTGGCAAGCGACGCTGACAAGATTACCATCGTGGCAAGCGGTGGCGTCCCTGACGGTCCCTTTTTGCACTATTTGGGCGACGCAGACGGGCATTTAATGCCTTTGTCCCCTGCCGTCAGGGTTAGGTATGATACACTGTACAGGTAGTTGTACCAACCGCAATTCCTTTTCCATTTTTACCCTTGTCTATGTTGCCACCTGTCGGTGACCCCTTTAGCATATAAAAGGAGGCCCATGCGCAACGTAGAGGGGGGTTTCGAGGGTAGAAAAACATTCACGCTCGGTCTCGTTAGCAGCTAGTGTGTACTGTAGCACTCAGCGCTCCCGAACAAGAACTCAATACACTCAGACATGCAGCAGTAGGAGTGTTATCTCTCCGGAGAGCTCCGAAGCTGGGTAAACTGCTCGTGTGCTTCGCCTCGATCCGCTCTTTGTGCGATCTCCGCCCCCCGTCGAACCGAAAGGGGCTCGGTCCGCCGGTCCCATAGGTGTTCGTGGATCAGTTTCCCCGCAGCGCCGCGAGCCGCTGCGCCTCGGCCGACTTCACGACTTTCCCGGCTTTCGGAGCCATGGCGGAGGTGGTGAGAGAGATCGACAGTGTTGGTCGTGCCGGTGGCGATGGGGGCGGAGCGCTGCTCTCTCTCAGCTATGGGAAGAAGGGGGGAGCGGCGGAGGTTTTTTGAGATTGGAATAGCAACCGGCGAGATGGGCGAACTGCCCCTGTTTCCCCTGCTTATAAAGAGGGAGGGGGCGGACGTTCCGTCTTTCCGAATAAAGAAACCACCCACGATCTCTCCCACGACGCCGCATTCGACGCATGCCGTTCGAGATGGGCGCGGTGGATACAGAGTGAGATACGGCGTAACCCAGGCCGCGCGTGCCCGTGCCCTGTTTTGGGCCTGGCCCAACAGCGCTCGGCACCGTGTGTGGCCTAGGCCTGGGGGCTCCTGTCGGTGTACTAGAGTAGGGGTACCCTAGTATCCCGAACTTGTGCATGGGCAGTCGCAGCACCCCGAGGCAAGGCTTGCCGGGTGACCGCCAAGGTCCTCTGTGGTTCCTTTGGAGCCATTCAAGAACAAAGTATTCAAGCCAAGGAGACAAGGCCCCGGCAAGAGGAGCTTGCCGGGAAGGCCAACCAAGGCATCTCAAGGAACTTGCCGCGACGCGCCACGCGTCCCGGCGAGGCCCGGTGAGCGACAAGCTTCCGGACACGACAAGACAACGACCGCGGCAAGGCGCTTGCCGCGGCAAGCTACCACTCTGTACCCGCGCTCCAGCACATCCACCAACGTGTCGCCCTGGGACCTTTCCAGGCGCGTGTGGCAAGAGGTTGTGCAGCCAGCGGTGCGCAGTGGCAAGCGACGCTGACAATATTACCATCGTGGCAAGCGGTGGCGTCCCCGACGGTCCCTTTTTGCACTATTTGGGTGACGCAGACGGGCATTTAATGCCTTTGTCCCCTGCCGTCAGGGTTTGGTATGATACACTGTACAGGTAGTTGTACCAATCGCAATTCCTTTTCCATTTTTACCCTTGTCTATGTTACCACCTGTCGGTGACCCCTTTAGCATATAAAAGGAGGCCCATGCGCAACGTAGAGCGGGGTTTCGAGGGCAGAAAAACATTCACGATCGGTCTCGTTAGCAGCTAGTGTGTACTGTAGCACTCAGCGCTCCCGAACAAGAACTCAATACACTCAGACACGCAGCAGTAGGAGTGTTATCTCTCCGGAGAGCTCCGAAGCTGGGTAAACTGCTCGTGTGCTTCGCCTCGATCCGCTCTTCGTGCGATCTCTTCCCCCCGCCGAACCGAAAGGGGCTCGGTCCGCCGGTCCCATAGGTGTTCGTGGATCAGTTTCCTCGACACAAGCGCTCATATACACGCATACATTCACCCCTATGAACGCACACATGCACACCCTACCCCTATGAGCACCTCCGAAAGACTGAGTTGGCACTATCATCTTGAAATTTACGAAGTCACCATAGGCACCTCGTCGTCGACGGGAACATCTCCTGACTCGCAATAGACGCGAGTGGCAGTCGTCTCCATAGGTGCTTGAATGCCAAGGAGGGAGAGGGTAGCGGTTCCTGAGATGTTGAACGGTCAATGATGCATCCTCAATTACATGCAGAGGGAATTAACTGGAGAAGCAGAATAGAGCCAGCACGATGTGAATGCAATAGAGTTTGGACTCTCATATAAAGGCGCCCCACCACTCCAATACATCTACTCCTAAGTCTCTGCGCAACACTGCTCACTCCAATCCAAGACCAAGTGAATAGAAGCCACAAGCACCTATGGAGGCGATGGACGCGAGCGGCAGTCGGCTGTGCCAAATCATCCAAGGCGCCGGCCTGCGGCCCCGCACCGCGCAGCATTTCCAGACAGTGCTGGCGACCGCCGGCATCATAGCCCTTGCCGACACTGGCTTTGCCTCTCGCATGGACGACATGATGGTCAACTCCATCTGCAAGTTCACCGCCGTCAAGAAGCATGCAGACGACCTTGCCGTACTGCTCTAGCCCGCGCACTCAGGCTCCTCATTGCCTGCCATCCTCATCGGCCTCCATGGTGACAAACTCTTTGAAGCCCTGGTAGCCCTGCAGGTGCCGGAGGTCGCGACGAAGAATGTGCACCTCGAGGCCGCGCTCCCCGCGCAGCGCCTCGCCATGCAAGAAACCGTCGACCTGCACATCCACGTCTACGAGAAAATCGTCTACATAGGACACTACAAGGCAAGCGAGGACAGAAAGACGTTGGCCTTCTTCCAGCGGCTAGAATCTTTGGACGCCATTTTTCAGAAGCACGTCGACCTGGCCATGAAAGTCGCTGCTACTTAGGCGACATTCGGTTGGCCGACGCCCTGAGTCGAGGAGGTGGACGTCGTCAATGGATGCAACTCTTATTCTTGCCTCCTATAACCAGCACTTCATCACTTCGTGGCCTTAATGTTTTATTAGTATAGTACTCTCTCCGTTTCCAAATATAAGTCTTTCTAGAGATTCCAGCAAGTGAGTACATACAGAGCAAAATGAGTGAATCTACACTCTAAAATATGTCTACATACATCCGTAAGTTGTATTCCATTTGAACTAGTATCTAAAAAGGCTTATTTAGGAATGGAGGGAGTATATGGCATTTTTATTCCAGTCATAACCTTTTCACTGTGTGATGGGGCCGTAGTTGAGCAAACCCACCCCGCCCACGGGGCGTCGACAGAGTTTAGAATTAGAAGAGAGAAACTAGGGAGGAGAGCTAGCTATAGCACGGACGCTGTTGTCATATGGGACTCGTGTTGATAGAATAGGAGTATTGAGCACTCGTACCTCTTTTTTTGAGGGAAAAATAGTCGTATGTCTAGTACCACTAGTTGGGTGCGTGCGACCTATAGCTGTCATCACTTTATGTCTCCTTTTCGAACCGCAGCTACGCTTTACATTACATATTTTTTTCACGCATTTATCCTCCTATATGTACTCCTAGGCTATTTCCACGTGCTCCCTTTAGCCGACATGTCGGACATAGAGCATCTGGGTCGTAGTGCATGCACGACTCGGAGCATATGCCGAGGTACTTTACGTTTCAGACCTCACAAATTACATGCAAACCCCCCACAGAAGAATAAATAAGTAAATGAATTACTACATGAAACCGGATTATTTTCATAGAAACCGGAGCATGTTCATTAAATTTTGGACATGACACATTTATAAAAAATGATCGGACCTAAACCAGTCTAAGGGCCTCTTTGATTCGCAGGATACTGAAAACACAGGAATGGGGAAAGTATGATGGCGATGAACTAAGACGAGGAGAACTCTAGCTCAGTTAGAGGTTAGAGTTAGATTCTAACCCTGAACTAACTCTAAACCAAAGAGGTGTATGGATGGCAGGGTTAGATTGAGAATAAATGCTCTTTCTCAATAATTTGACTACTTTGGACCAAATTTCCTGCCGGATTTGGTGTGGCCGGCTCTTGTGTGGCCTCCTCCCACTCACAATTGACATAAACGAACCATCTTTACAAATCAAGCATGCAAAACATGATAAATTTTACTTTGTCCATACAAATGAGATATCCCACTTAAACATACAAGTCGTCAATCAAGCTTCACAAAAAAAAACACTCCATCAAACAAAGCATGAGGTAACTCATCACGGAAGTCATTCATGATAGGGAGGGAGCCTGGAACCCCTCACGCACTGAGGGAGGAGCTCGTCATCGTCGCTCTAGAGGAAGGCTTTGTAGATCCCAAGCCCCAGGAACTCCTCCGACGCCGACGCTTGCGAGTTGAGGTCGACACCGGCATGGGGAGAAAGGCCACTTGCCGCCGACTGGGAACTTAATCTTTGGGCCTCTAGAAATAATGCAAGCCTAAAACTAAAATACCTAGAAAGGTGAACTGAATCTTTGGGCCTCTAGAAATAATGCAAGCCTGAAACTGGAATACCTAGAAAGGTGAACAGAATCTTTGGGCCTCTAGAAATAATGCAAGCCTGAAACTGAAATACCTAGAAAGGTGAACTGAATCTTTGGGCCTCTAGAAAGATTATTTACCTCCTAAAGCAGCATCAAACTATTCCATGCGTGCACCACAAATCTATACCAAGTTTGGTCAGGATCTACTTTTCCAAATCAGAATTTGCGCTAGAGCGAGCAAGATCAATGATATGGCTGTGAGACAGAGAAGGAACAAACAAATTCACCCCTCTCGTGACCTCCGTGGTAGACGCGCCGCCGCCACACACGACAGAGGGAGAAAAACGACCAGTGAAGGGGGAGCGGGGCGACCTTCGAAGGCCGGAGGGAGAGAGCGGCCGGAGTAGGGCGGCGGAGGCCGGAAGGAGAGGGCGGCTGGAGGAGAGAGAGGGCGAGCGGCAGAGCGGCTCTTGGGCGGGTGGCCCGATGGGGAACAGAGAGGAGTCGTGCGAGGGGGGATGGAGCGATCTGGTGCGGGCAGGGGAGATTTTTTTAGTTCTCTTTTAGTGGGACCGAGGATAACTAACCCAATTAGAACCTCTCCATCGGGCTAGTTTTTTAGCTGGGTTAGAGCAAACTAGCTCAAACTAACCCCTCCTGTTTCGATAATTTGAGGCTATTTCAATCCAAACAGTCTAACTCAGGGATCCAAACAAAGAGGAGTAGTACTGTACATGCTACAGTCTGGACCGTAGCACATTGTTTTTATGGTCATATCACCACATTGTTTTCTACTGTTGGTTCACTGGGCTACCATGGTTCGCACTGCTGGTTCACTGGGCTGCCGTGGTTCGCACTCCTCCAACCTGAGTAGTAGTAGTACTGTAGTATATACCGCATCATTCTTTGATCCTTCTTACTACGTACTTCGCCGACATGTGGGAGAGCCAGCATACGGATCAACGTGTCATGCACCATATTAGAGTGTGGAACGGAAGGGGGGCATCACCCCGTTCGAAGCGCCAGTAAATTATTTTTTGAACATCAGTATAATTCATGACTATAGTGAGTAGTCATATCACAAGTCTTTCCAACAGTAACGCGCCGTCAAATCGCATAGCCCCACCTTTCCAGCAGTAAGTTTGATCCGCCACTCCCTCACCCTCCTCGCCTCTCTGTCAAACCGCCTACCTGAAAACTGCCACGCATACTGCCTGGGAAAAGCCCCGCCCTCAACTTTTAACTACGCGAAAATAGTTCGAGCTTGTTCATTCTATATAAATACTTACTGTATATTTATTCACCCGTGGGGTTGTTCAATGAATGGAGGGCCGGGGAGCACAAGTGAACAATACTAGTACTACTAGTAGTAAGTAGGAGTCGTATAGTTAGTCACCTTAAATAAGAGAGTTTCTTTTCTTTAATGCCACGTACACAAATTGAAATGCTTGTTGTGGAGAGAAAAAGATAATCACTCCACTGTATATGTACGCAGGGGCCTGAGCGCTTGCTTTACTAGGGTTGCTCTCTTCATTCTCTCATCCTCTCCAGATCTAAACAAGACAGCGGTAGTGACATTTTCTCTCTGCTCACCGCTGGTCATAGATCCGGCTGGATCCCTTCGGCCGGTGTGTGTAGAGGACTAAAAGGTGCATCGTTCACGCGGTCATTGCCGCCGAGGGAGGAAACCCACAGCTGCCGGCGGGTCCCGATCCTCTGCTCGTGCCATTCTCTCCGACAAAACGCCGGCTCGGGAGGTCCTCCGACCCTTCTTCCTCCCTCCCGTATTGTGCGCAGATCGGACCTGCCGCCACTGACATCCCGACGAACCTCAGGTACAAGTTCTTCGAAAGCGGCCTTGCTCTATTGCCCCAGCTCCCAACGTGTCTACATGTGCATCTTTTTCTACTTCCATCAACTCTTCCAAATCCACCTAAATTTTTAGTATTATTAGAGGTAAAGCTACTTCATGCATTCGAATCTAGGACTTGGTTCAAACAACGAATAAAGGGGGAAAATCATAGCATGAATCTAGGACTTGATTCAAAGAGGAAATAACAAGGGGAAAGTAGCAGAGACCAGGTATCCAACCGGTCTCTTGGTTGAAAAGGGAAATAATGGGAAACTCAGTACAAAGTGGATAAGGAATAGATCTATTATTGGTTGAAAAAAGGATAGAAAGTGGCGGCTGGTGGACAAGTCAACAGAGTATGTCCAGGATTAGATTTGCTGCCCTCACATAGTAAAAGGTCTCCAGGATTACATTTGCTGCCCTCACATAGTAAAAGGTCTCCATGTTTAGATTTGCTGCCCTCACATAGTAAAAGGTCTCCAGGATTAGATTTGCTGCCCTCACATAGGAAAAGTTCTCCATGATTAGATTTGTTGCCCTCACAGAGCATGAACAAACTCGGCATCACCAGTTTATGCCTCCTTGTAGGTACATTGTGGTGATGCGTCCACTGTCGCATGTCCTTATACCAACCTTTTGCTGTTGTTAATGTAAGGGCGCATGTAAGATGAAGCGATCACACTGTTACCTTAAGGACATGTCTAACCAGTGTTATTATTAATCTAATGCCTCCAGTGATATGATGCAATTAAACTGTGTTAACAAATGGTACTCCTGCTATTTTCCCAAGTATGATAAGTAAGCTGCTTCTTTACACTGCTGAGTGACCTAGTGTCCCCATGGTCCCATGCCCTTAAACCAACTTTTTAGCTGCTGTTGATTTACTGTATCTGGTAAACAAGCAACGCCACCATTAAAGTAATCCCATATTTGACGAATGTCATAGTTGATCGTAATGCTTCCGGTAACATGAAGCATTGCTGACGTTTTAAATTTTCTACTGTCCTTGCGTGATTGCCATGAACATAATTAATATGCTTCTTTTCATTTCGTGTATGTTCCATATATTCTTATTGACCAGCAACTGTTTACTTTCTATCTTTTGTGCAGATAGGGATATCCATTTCACCTGTTGCTACTGTGACCTTTTGGTAAACTGCACAAAACACTTTCTTTTGGAATGAGTGTCTTGTGCAGTTCAACTAAAATGTCACGTGGGCAACATCTCTCAATTTTGGTGGAACTGCACAAAATGGTGATTGGAGTTTCCAAAATCTCCATCAAATTCTGTTGGTAATCTCGTGCAACATTTTATTAGCTTTTGCAAGATGAGCCATCACTGTCACCACAATGGCACTTTATTTTAGTGGAACTGCACAAAAGGATAAGCAAATTATGGCTGCACCTTACATGAGTAGGACAGCCAACCTCAATGTTGCTAAATTTTAGTGCAACTACTAAAGAAGAATCTGCCAGCTCACGAGAGCAAGTACTTATTGCTAGCTGAATGATGCAATCTTTGCTTCATTTCACGTGAACTGCAGAAAAAGGCGCATGAATTGAATCATGGATCTGCAGGTTGACCTCATCCGAGTGGAGTTTCAGGTTCACCACATCGAGTCGTGGCGGTATAGGGCCCCTCACACTGGTTGCTTCAACTAGTGCCACTATTATAGTAATTGTGCTCTTTCTTATCTATGCAAACAGGAATAATCTACTACATATGTTGTGATGGTCAAGAGCATTCGCCAAGTTCTTGGGTTGTATGACACAGCTAGCCAAGATGGATTTAATCCCGATATTCACTTTATCAAAAGCTCTAATGGGTTGGTTCTGAATCTTGCAAGTTGGGAATCAATGAGATGTGTAGGCATCTTTGTTGTACTTATTATTTAAATCTTATTTGTTGGTTCTGAATCTTGGAAGCTGGGAATCAATGAGATGTGTAGGCATCTTTGTTGTACTTATTGCTTGAATCTCATTTGTTGGTTCTGAATCTTGCAAGCTGGGAAACACGGCATGATGATGTAGAGGACAGCAACCATAACAAACTGTTCAAACTTGGTAGTATTTTCTGTGTGAAAGTGCGGAAAATGTGTTGATCATGTGCGTCCTTAGAATAATAATTCTAATTGTTGTGCATGTTGATCATGTGGCACTGATAGAACAAGCCAATGCATTGCTTGTTTGAATACATTTTAATTAAAGCTAATTAAATTTAAGTAAAGTGACCACTAACACTTGTTATTATTGTACCAATACAGACCCACTCGTGAACCGACGTGTATGGCCGGAATAGGTTTCTTAATGGAGGCGTTTGAATGCGCCGAGGGTGCATATTCTGTCGGGCATGTAGCAGGTGAAGGAGGGGTAGTAACTATTGTCACCTATACACACTCATTTTACTGCTCAATCCAGTTCCCCAAGAGCTAAAAAACCAACTGCTGTTGCCGCCTACTCACTCATTCACTTGAAGAGACTCCAATGGTGATCCAAGGGGTGAGCCTGCTGGATATGGACTTCGGCAAGGAGTTCACCTTTGAGTTCTCTGTTCAGTCCCATGGCGGCACCAAATTGAATGTGATGTACACCAACGATCCGGACTCGGTGAAGCTCTGCCTCGCTTCAAGCAGTACCTACAGGACGAGAAAGCACAAGGTCGCAGGACTAGACCTTGTGCCCATCCATTGTCTCCTGACAGGGACCAGCGGATCGCGGTCTTCGAGGTATGCGTGCGAGACGAGGTTCTCGTCTACCACTGCTGTAGGGCCATCAGAGGTTCTGGAGCATTCGCCCGTTTCTCCTTCGCTACGGTGGAGAGAAGGAAGAACGCGACGATTCGGCCATCTAGTGCAACAAGCTTGTCGACATCCAGAAGCAATACAAGATCATCGGCAACGGGCAGGAGAAGGACTAGCCGAGATCATCATCAACCCTGCTACGCCAACATGAAAAAAGACAACGATACCAAGCAGCTCCACTGGCCACCCTGCATCCGAACAAGTCAACCCTCGTACTCCCCTCCGCCCGCGCCTTCCCCCGCTCCAGTTCGTTCGGTCCATGGTCTCGACGTCATCCTCCACCTTGGTGCCCTCCCCGCGGCGCCGCCGTCTGTCGTTCCCAACATGGTCAGCAAAACAAGAGGAATCAGGAGACAACTCTTCGTCAAGAGGCTGACAGTCCAGGGCCCACCAAGTCCATGGCCTAGGTTTTGTTGTTTAACATGGGCAACCCACGACATGTTTCACCGTTTTTTGGATCAAGCGGCCTCTGGGCCTCCCAACCTAGCTTGTCTATAACATCAGCAGCCCAAGTTATGTTTGTTTTTTCAAGATGATGCACAACTCATATATATATATATATATATATATATATATATATATATAGGGTGGGTCTATTATGATAACACCCCTTAAGACCTTATTCTGCTAACAAAAAAGCTTATTCTGCTAACAGTACCGAGCTGACCCGTAACTACAAACTAACCCCGCAAAAGCAAGAGACGAGCTGCACGAGGTAAAAAAAGAAACTCCCTGCTCCCCTCCCAGCCAGCCACCTCCCCACGCAGCGCCCCACATCCCTCCCCACACCGCGCCCCACTTCTCCCCCTGCGCTGCCCCACTTCCCTCCCCACCTCCGGAGCGGAGCACCCCTACCCAACCCTTCTTCTCTGGCGGCGCCACCCACCACCACCTCCGGCTGCGTCCCACGGGCACCATCATCTACACCGGCCGCCACGCTCCTCTTTCTTCCACACTATCCAGCGGACATGGCAGGATCCGGCCGCCCTCGGCCTCCGGCGCGGCCTCAGCCACCGGATCCGGCCACCGCCGGCCCCTCAGCACGGAAGCCACCCTGCTCGCGCAGCTCGTCGCCGAATCCGGCGAGATCTGCATGGGTTCCCCTGTCCCGCGCCGCCGAGACCGCCCCTATCCTGCGCCCTTCCGATGGGAGGATGGGGAGGAGGTGCTCCATTGACGGCAAGGTCAACGGCAGAGGTCGTGGCCCCACCTCGCCCACCTCGGGCGCGCGGTCGAGGCCCCACAGCGAGGTCGCCGCGGCTCCCAAGCACACCGGCGATGGACAGGAGGCCGTAAGAGGAGAGTCGGATGTCGCCTGATCCGTTCCCGTGGGATTGGATGCATGTCATGGCGCGGGGTGGGCAGAGGGACGAGGGAGTGTGCTCCCACGGGCGTCCTACCATCACTGCGGGATCCTCGTCGGCGGAGGCACGTCTATGCAGTTGCTGGATCCCTGGAAGTCCATGCGTCGCGACTGTGCAGTACTTGCGTTGTAGCCGTGCAGTTCCCCGGTGACCCACCGCATCGCCAGCCTCTGTGCAGCTCGGTTGCCTCTCACCGTGCAGCTCGCTTGCCGCCCCCGTGCAGCTCACCTCCGCTGAGCAAACTCTCTCTCGCGAGTCCACATCGCGTCTGCACCACATCGTGCAGTTTGAGTACAGTTTTTGATTATTTTTGCAGTAACACATCCATCCAACCCAACAAGTACAACGTTTGTTTGTTCAGTGCAGTACCGCAGTGCAAATGCAGTGTAGTTTCGGTTTCAGAGTCCCGTTGAAGGCCTCGTGGTGCTATCCTACCCCATAATTTTTATGTGAATTGTGTGTACAGCCTGTGTAACAGAATTGCAAGGCCAAGTTTGTTATAGAAAATGATGCTTAGATGCGATTAAGTGTAAAACCCTATGTGGTTCACTTGGTAAACAAAAGTGTCTGGTGTGTAAAATTTTTGAAGCTCACTTTGTAATGTCATGTGGCTCACCTCTCGATAGTTATGTGGTCCACTTACGCCCGAGGTGAAGCTCACTTTGTAATGTCATGTGGCTCACCTCTTGATAGTTTTGCGGTCCACTTACCCTCGAGGTGAAGCTCACTTTGTAATGTCATGTGGCTCACCTCTTGATAGTTTTGCGGTCCACTTACCCTCGAGGTGAAGCTCACTTTGTAATGTCATGTGGCTCGCCTTGATAGTTTTGCGATCCACTTACGCCCGAAGTGAAGCTCACTTTGTAATCTCAAGCGGCTCAACTCTCGATAGTTTTGCGGTCCACTTACGCCCGATCCGATGTGAAGCTCACTTTGTAATCTCATGCGGCTCAGCTCTCGATAGAGTTGCGGTTCACTTATGCCCGATGTGAAGCACACTCCACTTCCTCGCCTGACAAAATTAACGTCTAAAAAAACACAATGAAGTTCGGTAGCCCGTCTGATGCAGTGTGGTTTTTAGTCTGAAGCAGTGCGTTCTTATGTCTCATGAAGTACATATGAAGATTTGGGTGTCGCGAAAAACAGAGTGTCCGCGTTTCGGTAAATTTAAAACTGCTCTCAAACCGTAAAGAATTAGAGAGAGTGTTCTACATAAAAAAGTTGCGTCTCGTCGATACCTTTCCAACGGCCTATCATTTGAATCATTCCGAGCAGCGGTTTGTAAAAATTTCATGAAAAACAACAGCTGTCACTCGTCGTCCGCCACACGATTTTTAAAATGAACTTAAAACCGTAAGGAATCTCAAAAACATTGCAACATTTGAAAGTTGCGCCTCGTCCATAGCTTTTCAGCGATATATTACACGCCTCGTTTCGACAAACGGTTAAAAAACTAGAGCAAAAACAGTACCAAAAATTTGAAAAAAATTGAAAAACAGAATTCCGCGAGTTAGTAAATTTGAAACTGCTCTTAAACCGTAAGGAATAAGAGAAAACTTTATATATGGAAAAGATGCGTCTCGATGATATCTATCCAAAGGCGTATCGTTTGCTTCATTCCGACGAGCGGTTTAGAAGAAATTGTGAAAAAACGCTCGCTGGCACTTGTCATGGGCCGCACCATTTTCAAAACTGATCTTAAACCGTGTGGAATCTTGAAAAGTGTTCAACATGTCGAAGTTGCGCCTAATCCATAGCTTTTCAACGGTATATTACACGCCTCATTCCGATAAATGGTTAAAAAATTAGAGCAAAAACAGTACCGAAAAAACAACACGTGCAGTTTTTTCCGACGAGAAGTTCACTCGTGTGAGTATTGCAGCACACTTGGTTCAAAGAATGACGTGCACTTGCATTGAACGTACAGTGCGGAAGTGGTGTGCAGAATAATTATTCTGCTAATATTAGCAGAATAGACCGTCTATATATATATATATATATATATATATATATATATATATATATATATATATATATATATATAGGACACCTAGGTGCCCAGGCACCTTGACTGGATACCGTTCAATCCTTTCATCGTTCAGATGTTCAGATGGCGAATCGGATTATCGGGTTATACCCGCCAACACATGGATTGAGAGTTTGTACTGTTTCCATATATTTCTTGCATGTGCATACCCACGAATGGCACATGATTACCTTCCATATGATTTGCCATGCTGCTATCAAAATAATTAACGCTTCCTAATTGGTTTGCGTCATTAATTGACCTGCCTGAGAGAAATTTCCAATTAAAAAGAACTTGTTGCCGTTTTTGAAATAGGTATGTTTTTTTATGCGGCGGACAAAATAGGATTTTTTTTTTTTGCGGGAAGGTAAGTAATATATGGATCGTAAGGTAAGTAATATATGATAAAGGAAGCACCTTTATCAGTAGGTATGCGAGCATTTGTCAAGATTACTCGATATTTATCAGTAGGTATGTGAGGATTTGTCGTAATTAAAGTATTGATTTTGTCTAACTATATTTTTGAGCGTGATTTTAAAGTATACCCCATGTGCTCAATTTTGAGAACATTTTTCTGTAGATGTAGTTCATGCTGATTAAATCCACGCGTCCAGTCGGGTATGCACACATCATTTTATTGTGGATACTCGAGTACATTTTTTCATTGATCCCCAAGGTATCATGTATCTCCATCAGTTCTTTATACACAATGGCGAGTATGTGATTACTGAGAATAAATAAATCGTTGAAAAATATGGCTATCCAGTAATTAGGTTATAATAACCATTTTTCTACCAGGATAGAATATAACATACAGAAGAGTACTTGCGACTCAATGTAAATATTTTATGAAAAATAGAAAGGTAGCACATACCCACGGATGGTTCAAACTTTCTAATTTTCTCATAGTTTGATTGGTAGCACACTGCACACACAAACTGATTTTACTCAAATATATTTACAACGAGATGCAAATGGTTCACATAGCCCCATATAAATAATTTCACACGTATATGTATGCAGAAAATATCTTTACTCATTCCCTAAGATTTTTAAATAAAGTGGATTTATTATTTAATCAATGTATACATATAATGGATTATGAACGTATGTGGGTATGGGTTACTCGAAAAGTAGTGTGGAGTGAAGTTATGGACATGAGATGCCTCATTATTAACTGTAGCGCAAAATGATTAGGATATGTGAAACTCAAAATATCATTATTAATTATTTGATAAAAATATTAGCGACTTTGCTTTGGAGTAGTGCAAAATGATTAGGAAATGTGAAACATTAATTTCAATGGATGGTGTATTAGACAAGGCCACATGTCTGGTGAAAATAGGGATTGCCACTACTAAGATACCCGAGGAAATAATAGGGTCATGAATGCGCATAGGTATGGGATACCCGAAAGAGTAGCTTGAATATTTTTACATAAATTTCAATTAGGAGGTTCTTAGAACGTGGTGTATGTGTATCTCATACCCGTGGAATATTAAATTCAAATTTTAAATAAACAATATATATGGAAAAGACACTTGGCCTTGGCTTGCCCTTTTTTAAATTATATTTTTAAAATGGCATAGTAGTGTACGGGTGACATATTAAATTGTGTGACCAATGGGCATGTCCTTGATTTGCGTAGGCATATATGCCTCAGTTGAAACGAAATTCAAAAAGTCTAAATTTTACTGGTGGTGGACATGTGATACCTTGAAATAACATGTATATACCTTGGGTATGTCTCCACGTATAGCATTCCTAGTTGTCTCATATTTTCTAATTTAGTATTAAGTTTATTTCATCTATCTCATTCTTGTGAGGTATGGCATTTATCTGTTGAAGGTATATTATTTTACTCCCAAGTCCCCAGGGTATAAAAGTTGATTTGAGCCATATCCTTTCTAGTTAAGCCACATCGTCCAATTCAAGTACGGTATTTTTTTTCTATATCATCTTTTGAGGTGTGCCAGTTAGTTGTTCTAGGTATATTATATTTATTTTAAGTCACCTATGTATATACTTATGATGAGCTTTAATAATAGATACGTTTCATTTTGAGGTGTGGCTATAGATTTAGGCCCCGCGTCTTGTGGATTGGAATTAGAAACATTGGGTATGTCCCTGCTAGCCGTAGGAAAATATGCATATATCTGATACCAAAAATTTCAGGTTCCAGTTATGTGCATATCCGATAACTCAAATTAACATCAAATATGAAGTATCTCTACTTCTAATGTCTCAGTACGTAAGTCGTTCGTTCGCTTCGTTCGTTCCCACCGTCCCATCGATCACGGCACCAGGCGATCCCTCCCCCCACCGATTTTTTTCTTCCCACCGAAAACTGAGACCTGTTTTCTTTCATGCATCACAAGAACCAAGCCAAACGTTCCATCCCCTTCCATATAAAACAACAACCCTTCCATCCTTCCCTTCAATTTACGACACCAATCAAATCAAATCATATGGAATCATATCGGAAAATTCCGTCACGAGAAGCTTCCATAAACAACAGTTTAATCTAATATTTTTTCTCTTTCCATATACAACAAATAATTTTCAAATCCCATCTTTCGAGCGGGGCAGTCAAGGCCTGATTCTCCACTCTTCCAGGTTTGCATTTGGATCATGTGGATTTGAACTGTTTCTTCAAAGTTTGCCGTCGGATCAGGTGTGTGAGGCCTGTTTCTTCAAACTTTGCCCCCGGTGCCGGCGCGGCTGCCAGTGAGACACGGGTGCCGGCGAGGCTTCCAGCGATCCACGGGTGCCGGCGCGGCTGCGAGCGAGACACAGGTCCCGGCGCGGCTGCGAGCGAGACACAGGTTAGTAACCTGTACACAGTTCGCTTCTGGTTAAACTAATGCGGGAAGAGACTGGGTTAACTATACAACTGTTCGATTGGTGGTGTGACATAGCCCCAACTGTTCGTCCGATTCGTACATGGTCCTGACTGTTCTTGTGTGCTAGCGAGGCATATACCTGTTCAAAGTATTAGATTAAACTGCTTTAAGTATACAACCAATGCATAGCAAGGCTTGACATATGTATACATTCAACCCTTTCGAAAACTTACTGCTTCTCGAGAGGTATCCTAACCCCGGCTATAATTTTTCTGACGTTCTACCGAAGTAACCTGTACCAAGAACATGGCTAAGGAGGATAATTTGATATATACATGATTTCTATTCAACAAGCAACGCTATCAGAATAAATGCAGCACGAATATGATTGTGCGGTTTCAGATTAGCTCCATAGTGTTCCTTTTTTTAATTATCAAGAGCTTGTTAAAATAACTGTGGTACATAATTGATATGGAATCCAGTATGCACTTATATGCACTTAGTTGACTATCTTTAGTTTCTATATATACTGATGGAACTATCTTCAGTTTGTATATATACTTTTCACAAATCAGTACTTGGCACAAACCTATCTTGGTTGTCAAACATAGTGTTCCTCAAGCATGTACTGATGGAACTATCCCTGCCATTTAGTTATATTTAGGTGAGAGTCCATACATTTATTTGAATGGTCTGGTGGTTCAAAATCCAAATATTTGATTAGCACATATATACATATGAGCGTTACCAATGCATACAAAAATAAATGACATGGATAATAAGAACTAGCTTTTCATGTCAGGGTGAAACTGTATGGAGAGAAATAGACAGATAACACCAAAGCAAGAGCAAGGAGTAGACCGAGATAATTGGCAAGCACGCTTGTTATACTAACATGAAGGTCTATAGAAAAGCTTCAGGATTTTGAAAATTTATTGTGTTTACAAAACAAGATCCATCTTCAGGATTTTGTTTTCTATTTACTGTTCACCAGGGAGTATATGCTCCCTGGAGCCAAAACTCCAAGCAAGTTTGTCTTGTCAGTGGCGTATGAGAAATAAGATTTGTGTCCGAGAAAAAATACTACAAATGGAGGACGAGATGATGCTGCCAGGCCAAAGCAACATTTTCATGTTGTCCCCTGACTCTATGCTTTTCTGTGTGGTTTCATCTACTCTCCTATTTTTTTTTTTTTTTTGCTTTTCTTAATCTCGACCAGCCTAGGAAGAAGAAAACTTGAACCAAAGTAGTTAATCCATTGCACAACTCAATGCATTTCAAATTGTTCTGTTGCTTCCACCAAAATCATGCAGATATAAAGATAATACAAGAAGGTTAGTTACCTTCCTTTGTGCAGGACAAGAACTCTACCCGCTGCCATTTTACGGAACCTGTAGCAAGCAATGCATTACATGACAATGTTGGTTATTGGGCACAAAAACTGAAGAGAAGCATTATTGTACCAAACATGCCAAGAACTTACTTTACTTCTGTTCAATGTAGATTAAAGTGCGTTAAATATAGTATACGGTACTTATTGATCTGCTTTGCCAATGACAATTGTTTATGACAGTGATGTCCTCAAACGACTTGACCCCGTTTGGTTCTCGTTCGGAAAGGGTGAATCTTGCTAAGCAACACCGACAGCGACAAATGGAGGCGACAAATGGGCTCCGACAACCTCTTGGTGATATCACCAATGTTGATAGACTCCCCAAAGAGGGTCCAGGTATATTGAATTGATAATTGATTGGTATTTGGTGATTGTTAAATTACTAATCTGAACAATCCCTTCCGCAAGCCATTGGAGCTGGCCCACAACCATCGAGCGGCTTGTTTATTCGTGAAGCAGATGTCCCGTCTCCCTTGACCATAGAACTCCCGAAAGGGAGTCCAGGTATAACTCATCGTAATATTTAAATGCCTTCGATATTGGTGATTACTAATTTGAACAATCCCTTTCGCAAGCCGTTGCATCTGACCCACGACCATCGAGCAGCCTGATTATACATGAAGCACCAATCCCCTCTGCGTCAACCATAGAAAACCACAAAGGTAGTCCAGGTATAGCTTCCGAACTCACACCTCCTTCCAATTTCTAAATATAATGAAGCGGTAAATTTAATCCATCAGAGGGGATTGTTGCGAATCATCTGGTTTGGTATATAATTAATATATCGCAACCCTGATGGTGCATGATTTTATCCATAAATACTATTACTGTTCAAAATCAGATGCTAATGTGTGTATACCTACAACAACAGATGGAGCTACGAGGGGCCGTGCTGGCCAACGTAAAGGGACCTTATCAAAGGAAGAAAGGGATGTCATCAACGCACGGAGAAGAGCAACTTATAAGAAGAAAAAAGAAGAGCAAGGGTACCAAGAACAAAAGGATAAGTTGAACACAAAGAGACGAGAATCTTATCAGAAGAAGAAACAACAGGAAGACCGACAGCGACAGATGGATGCGACAGATGGCCTCCGACACGCTCTTGGTGAAGACACCAATGTTAATATACTCCCCAAAGAGGGTCCAGGTATATGGAATTTGTGTAATGTTTTTAGTAATTCACCTTCAATGTTGTTTCTTACTAATTAGCAAAGTCCCTTTCGCAAGACAACCGATCTGACCCACAACCATCAAGCGGACTATTTATTCACAAAGCACCAACCCCATCACCCTCAACCATTGAACTACCCAAAGGGAGTCTAGGTATAACTCTGAGACAATCTTTAAATGCCTTTCATATTGAATTTTGAATAATTTGAACAATCCCTTTCGCAAGCCATTGCAGCTGACCCACAAGGATTGAGAGGCCTGATTATACATGAAACAACAATCCCCTCTGTGTCAACCATAGAACTCCCCATAGGTAGTCCAGGTATTACTTTCGAACTCACACCTCCTTTGATTTTCTACAAACATCGAAACAGAAATAAGTACAAAGTTGAGTCACTTATTTTGGGACGGAGGGAGTATTACTTTTGTACCTCCAGTCAACCATGAGAGCTTTGAACTTGATTGTTCTGGTTCGGATGCTAATGTGTATAGACCTACAACAACAGGTCCAGCTATAAGGGGCTGTGAGGGCCAACGTAAAGGGACATTATCAACGGAAAAAATGATGTCATAAACGCACGGAGACGAGCAACTTATAAAAAGAAAATAGAAGAGGAAGGGTACCAAGAACAAAAGGATAAGTTGAACACACAAAGACGAGCAGCTTACGAGATGAAGACACCAAAGGACACAAACACATTAGATATCATAAACGCAAAGAGGCGAGCCGCTTACGAGAAGAAGGAACAAATAAACACGCAAAGACGGGAAACGGCTCAGAAACATCGTGATAGCTTAACACCAGAGCAGAAAGGGGAGATTAGTGCTCAGCGCCGACAGCGAGAGAAAGCTATCCGGAACACCCCGTGTGCTGAATCCATTGCGATGCCTCGTCCTGATTTAGCAACCTCAGCTACGGCGAGCACATGAGGTTACACCTTCAAATCTTACGGTATTCCTCGCCTGTGTACTCCACACCTTATGTTCGTATGCATTAAACAAATATTTACTTGCTCCGTATCGGTGCAGCCGCCTACTGTACCAGTACGCTGGACGATAGTATCCTCATATTGGATCCTAGGCAACAATCCCATGGTGAACAAATTGATCATGTTCCTGCTGTCACCAAGAGCCCCACATACATTCGAAACACCGAAAACCGATGGTACTTATCCCATCATGAACCAGCTTTCATTTTGTAAACATTCAACAGTTGTTTATGACAACTCAAAAATGTTGCAGGTGCCTACCTAAGTAGAACCTTCGGTGACGGGGCTGTAGATGATGACCCAATCAAAATCGATGATGACCTAAAAAGTGTCGACCAGCTAACCAGTGATCCGGTAACAATAGCGGATAACGGAGCGGACGAGCAGAATCATGAGTCCAGAGCTCGGCATAGGACAAGAGAGCGAGCTTGCAAGGGAAGTATGGCGGCGAAGAAGCGTCAGGAGAAAATTGGCAAGCAAAAAACATCACAGAAGGTACCACGTGGTGAGAGGAATGCTCTACTAGATCGGCGTAATGAAAGGTTTGCAGGTAGGGTGAAGACCCCAACCGTCAGGTCCATCTCCATACCGGAAATGAGCTCAAGTGGACAACCTACCGTAGTGGAAGCACACGGTGCCTCGACCTCATCTAGCACACCGGAGTACACGATCAGAAGTGAAGGTAACACTCCCATCCTTACTCTCCTTGCGTCCCTTGAGACTGAACCCTCATTTATTGGTTTCGCACCTGAGCAGACGACATGGACGCTTACCTTAGTCGTCTCATGAATGATAATGTCAACCCTGACAGCCTCTTTGACGATGAGTATTACCTGTTTGCTGGTGAAGGTATGTACACCCACTTGAGCAACATCCACCCGTTGGGAATATCACACTAATTTTAAACATTGTTTGCAGGCTCAGATGCTGATGACATGGAGCACGACGAATTGGAAGACTCAAGTCACAATACCTATGTCGACCATGATCCATTGGACTATGTCTACTCAAACCTCCCAGACCACACACACATCCTGAAGCACGCCGCAAATTGCGATCACTGCAAGGCCAAGAAGTTTGTGTCCGAGGCCTCGGGATTCTGCTGTCGCAGTGGGCAGATCCAACTGAAGCAACCGGAGCCCATCCCGGAGCTAATGAGGCTTTGGTCTAGCATGGATGCGGACTCAAGGCATTTTCGGGAGAACATACGGTTCTTCAATGGCCACTCTCCTTCACAACCCTCGGAGTCAGCCTTGATGAAAGCTACACAAACATGAAGTCTGGGGTGTACACGTTCCGGGCGCATGGAACCATCTACCACAACATTCATTTCTTCGGGCCAACGTCACGTCCAGATCATCTACAGTTGTACTTCTACGACGACGACCCAGGCCTAACCCATCGCAAGGCTGCCACCGAGCAATTAGACCAGGATGTTGTCAGAAAGTTAGTGGACATACTCAGGGAAAACCCGTACTCCCAGCAGTTTAGGAGTTTGAGTGCGCACAGGGACAACCTCGATGATTATAGGATAGACCTCAACACTGACCAGAGACTAGACCAACGAAAGTATAATAGACCTCTATCATCTGAGGTCACTGCGATTTGGGTGGAGGGCACTGACCTAGCGAAGAGGTTCGATCGTAGGATTACACTTTGCGGGAATGACAACCAGAGGCACAGTATACATGTGACGGCTTGCTCGTATGACCCGCTCTCTTACCCACTCTTCTACCCAAGGGGGGAGCTCGGTTGGCACCCGAAACTTCCTAAACGTGATGTCCCTTGGCCGGTTGTGCAACAACCAAGAGGTAAACGTGATGATGATGATGATGATGATGATGATGATGATGATGATGATGATGATGATGATGAGGACGCAGGTAAGCCTTATTCGTATTCTGTCGTTCAGATGAATTGTATACTTCTCATATGAATTCTAATGTCCGTGTTACTCATCCATGTGCAGAGGGGAATAGCAGGTTACACGTCTCGGTGAGAGACTACTACTGTTACATGCTCCAGACACGACCTAGGATATTCAATCCCATACTCTGTGGAGCACGATTGCTCCAGCAATGGGGGGTGGACATGTACATCAAGATTGAGAGTTGTAGGTTGAAATGGTACAGAAAGAACCAGACAAAGATCCGTGCCGACCTGTATAAAGGAGTTGTTGATGCAATTACATCTGGGGAGACCCGGGCAAGCGCTGTTGGAGTAAGGATAGTGCTCCCTGGAACGTACCCAGGTGGCGACCGCGACATGAAGCGGAGGCATATGGATGCCATGGCAATTGTCCATACCTATGGGAAGCCTGGCATCTTCTTGACCATGACCTGCAACATTAACTGGGAAGAGATAACGAATGAGTTGTTTCCTGGTCAGACAGCGCAAGACCGACCTGATCTTGTGGCTCGTGTGTTCCATGGCAAGCTAGAGGCTATGAAAGAGATGTTGTTCAAGAAGAATATCTTGGGTGTTGTTGTCGCACATGTATACGTAGTCGAGTTCCAGAAGAGGGGCCTCCCCCACGCACACTTTTTGTTATCATGGATTCTGCCTATAAGCTTGTCGTTCCGGAGCAGTACGACCGACTCATTTCTGCCGAGCTCCCAGACAAGCAGAAGTATCCTGAACTCCACGCCTTGGTGGTGAAACATATGATGCACGGACCATGCGGTGCTCTCAACCCCAAAAATGTGTGCATGCAACAGAACGAGTGCAAGTGCAGATACCCGCGGCCGTTCAATGAGAACACGGCACAGGGCAAGGACTCATACCCAGTTTATCGTCGTCGAGATAATGGTCGGCAGGCTAAGGTCCGGGGTAAAATGTTGGACAATAGATGGGTTGTGCCGTATAACCCTTACCTTCTGCGGATGTTCAATTGCCACATCAACGTTGAGGTTTTCTCCAGCATAAAGGCCGTCAAATACCTTTACAAGTACATATACAAGGGCCATGATAGGGCTTCTTTCAGCATCGACCAGCCCGATGCCAATGGTAACATTGATGAGATCAAAAGATACGTAGACGCGAGGTGGGTTACTCCTCCAGAGGCGATGTGGAGGATATTTGGCTTTCCCTTGTGTGCCAATGACCCGCCTGTCCTACAGTTGCCTCTTCATCTCCCGAATATGCATAGGGTGGCATTCAATGAGCAAGCTCACTTGACCGACGTAGTCGCCTCTGAGAATGCTTCCAAATCCATGTTGACAGAGTATTTCAAAGCTAACCAAAACCACCCATGGGCTAGGAATATATTGTACAAGGATTTTCCTGGAAGGTTCACATGGCAGAAGGGTAAGAAGTATTGGAAAGAGCGGGTGGAGCGTTATCAGATAGGTCGAATTGTGTCTGCCAATCCTGCCGAGGGGGAGCGATACTATCTGCGTGTGCTGCTAAACCATGTTGCTGGCAAGACATCCTATGAGGACCTGCTCACCGTGGACGGTAGGCTATGCGGGAGCTTTAGAGAGGTTGCTGAAAGGTTGGGACTCATCGAGGCAGATAACACGCTCGACAACTGTCTTACCGAGGCAGAGCAGTGGGCGATGCCATGTTCGCTCAGGAGGCTCTTCGCAACAATTTTGGTGCACTGTGAGCTAGGCGACGTGCGTGGTTTATGGGATAGGCACTTCGAGTCTATGTCTGATGACTATCGGCGATCACACACGTGCCCGATTAGGGTGGAACAGATGGTGTTGCTTGACATTAGGGGTATGTTGCAGTCCATGGGCAAAGACATAGCTGATTTCGCTCTTCCATGCATTGACGATGCTTTCGACCCAACCGAGGTCGAGGCCAGAGAAGTGATCGACGAATCCAACGATGATTTTGACATCAATGACACTAAATTGGCTTCGTCGCTAAACTTGGAGCAGAGGGCTGCATACGACGAGATACTAGCTCCTGTTGAATGCGGTGATGGGTGTGTGTTCTTTGTTGATGGCCCGGGAGGTACAGGGAAGACCTTCCTGTACAGGGCGCTGCTCGCCAAGGTTCGAAGCGAGGGAAACATCGCTATCGCTACCGTGACGTTAGGCGTCGCCGCTTCTATCATGCCTGGAGGCAGGACTGCCCACTCGAGGTTCAAGATCCCGTTGAGCTGCGACGATGGCGCCTCATGCACCTTCACGAAGCAGAATGGTACCGCCAAGCTACTGAGGATGGCCTCATTGATACTATGGGACGAGGCCACCATGACTAAGCGACAGGCGGTCGAGGCACTGGACAACAGCATGCGCGACATCATGGGAAGACGAGACCGACCCTTTGGAGGAAAAACTGTTGTGTTTGGCGGGGACTTCAGGCAGGTGCTTCCCGTCGTCAGGAGGGGGTCCCGGGTTAGATAATCAATGCAACCCTCCGAAGTTCACACCTCTGGACGGGTATGCGCCAGCTAAGGCTCGTCACCAACATGAGGGATCATAATGACACCTGGTTTGCCGATTACTTGCTAAGGGTAGGCAATGGCACTGAGGAAGTTGACGATCAAGGAAACATACGACTCCCTGAAGATATTTGTGTGCTGTCTACAGGTGAGGGTGATGACCTGGAGAAGCTGATTGACCATGTGTTTCCGAGACTAGATGACAACCAGTCCGATCCGAATTACATGACTTCACGTGCAATCCTCTCCACCACGAACGACAACGTCGACAAGATAAACATACGCATGGTAGAGCGTTTTCGGGGAGAAGAAGTAATCTACCATAGCTTTGACAGTGCAGAAGACGACCCGTATGGCTACTACGCTCCCGAGTTCCTAAATGGATTGACTCCCAACGGTCTGCCTCCGCATGCACTCAAACTGAAGCTCAACTGCCCTGTCATACTTCTGAGGAACATTGATCCGGCTAATGGTCTGTGTAACAGGACGAGGCTTGTGGTGTGAGGTTTCGAGAGGAACGCCATTGATGCAGAAATCGTGATCGGACAACACGCAAGTAGGACGGTATTCCTTCCTCGAATACCCCTATGCCCGTCTGAAAACAACATGTTTCCATTCAAGTTCAAGAGGAAGCAATTTCCTGTAAGGCTTAGCTTTGCTATGACGATTAACAAGGCTCAAGGCCAGACGATTCCGATTGTTGGCGTGTACCTACCTAATCCGGTGTTCTCTCATGGTCAACTCTATGTTGCATTGTCTCGAGCCACCACAAAGAGAAATATAAAGATCCTCATTGAGAAGGAGAAGGAGAAGGAGAATGCCAAGAAGCAAAGCGGTAAATCTAAGAAGCGAAAAAGACCTGCCCTGTCCTTACAGACCTCGATGAAGAACATCATCTATAAGTAAGTCCTTACAGGCTGAAGTCCGCTCTTAAATATGTGAGAGGATTTACTCTTATGCTATAGGTAATTTGGTGCTCTTTGGTGTCTTTGTACATATCTATATCTTTCGATGTTTGCAGTTGAACTTTATTATGTTTATAGTACAAGGCAAGTATTAATAATATTGCCTCGGATTTGTGACTTTGCAAGTTGCCAAATTTTGCAGTATGTGACATTATTTTTCGTTTTTCTGGTTTGCTTATGTATATTATTCTTTTGTTGTTTTGTAATCAATCATCTACTACATCTAAACTCGGCTTTGTTTTTCTGCACAAATATTGCACACTGCCTTGGTCACTTCGTTCTTGTAAAACTAGACTCCACTCAAGTGTTCTACATTAGAGAAATATTTATGATGCGGCCCCAATGCAGACTGTATGTTTACTTATTATCGTGATCTTTGTACGTTGATGCCTACACCCTACAGCCTGAGCCACTTGATGACCAATCTGTAATTCAATGTTAAAAATATAGATGCAGATACGTTAATTATAATGTGGCATTGAAAGTGCGTTATATCGACTAGAGCGGGGGTGAATAGGCGATTTTTATGAATTCTTCACTGAGGAATTTGATGGTGAGGAAATTCCTTAGCGAAGAACTACTTGCAGCGGAATAAGTACTCAGAAGTAAGCATAACAGAAGACATGCACGGTCATCATGATGAAATGAAGACAATCACAAAGTACAGAAAGCGTAAACACAGGATAACACAAGACGAAGACAAACAGACTGGAGAAATTGAACTGAGGAAATTGAGAAAGTCTTCAGTCAAAGTCTTCAAACACAGATATGAACTACTCAACACAGTAATGAGGAAATGGAAGAGTTGAGGGAATAGAACCAGTAGGGTTGGTGAAGACAATGATTTGATAGACCAGTTCCAACTGTTCTCAGTTGTATGTCTGGTTGGAGCGGCTGAGTATTTAAACTCGAGGACACACAGTCCCGGACACCCAGACACTGAGCACGCAGCTCAGGACACCAAGTCCTCACCGTATTCTCCTTGAACTAAGGTCACACAGACCCCGTCCAATCACTCGTGGTAAGTCTTCAGGCGACTTCCAAACCTTCACAGACTTTGGTCACTCGGCGATCCACAATTCCTCTTGGATGCTCTAGACCATGACGCCTAACCGTCTGGAAGAAGCACAGTCTTCAAAGGTAACAAGCGTCGGATCCACGTAGGATCAATCTCTTCAGTGATGCTCAATCACTTTGGGTTTGTGGGTGTTTGGGTTTGGATTTTCCTCACTCGATGATTTTCATTCAAAGTCCTCGGAGGATGGGTTGCTCTCAAATGACAAGTGTCAGTTTCTCTCAGAGCAGCCAACCAGCTAGTGGTTGTAGGGGGCGGCTATTTATAGCCTAGGGAGTAGCCCGACATGATAAGACATAAATGCCCTTCAATGATATGACCGTTAGGTGGATAAGATATTTGGGACAGCTGGCGCGTAGCACAGCAACGGTCAAAAATTTGACTCTCAAATTCCTCAGGGCTATCATGTTCCTCACTGTGTAGGCAATCCGCACTGGCGAATTCCTAACTCCTCAGTCAGAACAAATTCCTCAGCGACCAGAAGAACTTCGTCTCTGTCACTGAAGAAATTGACTGAACTGTATGAGATTTCCAATGGCTTCACTCGAAGGGATTGGTAGGTGCAGGATTTTGAGTTGAGCATCACATGGAAATTTTTCCTTAGTATTTCCTCAACCCCCTTTAACAGTACGGTGTTTCCTATGACTCAAGAAAGAGAAAAACAAAACTATGAAAACGAAAGTCTTCAAGCTTCATATTCCTCGCATGAATATCAAGTCTTCACGGACACACCAATTTCTTCACTTTCAAAGTCTTCATGAAAGTCTTCAGGAATACCAAAATCTTCAGTCGAAGATATTCATTTTTAGGGGTCGACTTTCTCTGTAAATATCAAACTCCTCATAGACTTATAGACCTGTGTACACTCATAAACACATTAGTCCCTTAACCTATAAGTCTTGAATACACCAAAATCACTAAGGGGCACTAGATGCACTTACAATCTCCCCCTTTTTGGTGATTGATGACAATATAGGTTAAGTTTTCAACGGGGATAAACACATGAAGTGTAAGTACTGATATTGAGGAATTTGATTGCAAGATATAGAAGAACTCCCCCTGAAGATGTGCATAGTGAGGAATTTGCTTTTGAAACAATGCACACTTGAAGAGTTGAATCATGGAGATCTCCCCCTATATCTTGTAATTCATACATGCATTTGACATATAATATGAAGAATTTGAAATGCATGATGAAATATGGTGCCTGAAGAGATTCAGCATGCGAGCAATAATATTAATGAGGAACAAGCATGCAGAGTCACGCATCAAAAGCATCAGAGCACAGTGCATAAAAAATATCAGAGCACCATCGGTTTTAAGATTACAACTCGATCCAATAAAAGTTTCAGAAGAGCGAGAGTTGTAACTTAACAAGAAAACGCCCATATAATAGACCCGCTTGAAGACTAACTCCGATTTCTCCCCCTTTGTCATCGAATGACCAAAAGGATTGAAACTGAGGACTAACGCCCCAAAAGATTATCAACTTGATGGAGGAGCGCCAGTGTTGTCGGGGTTGGTTGTCGTAGTAGGGCCTGCCGCAGTGTCGTCCAAGTCTTCATTTTCATCAGTGGCGCACGATGAAGAATAGGAGCTGGCTTCCAAGAAAGGAACCTTGACCTTCTTGAATTTCTTCGGTGGAGGTGCAGACCAGTCAAATTCTTTCTTGAGACCCATGCTCTTCAGATCATCAGCGCTGTAGATGTGAGATAGAACAGCCCAAGTACGGTTGAAGGTTTCATGGAGGTAGTATTGGTTTCTCCTCACTGCATTGTGGGTTGAGGTCATGTTATGAAGAATTGAACCAAACTGACGCTTGACCCATTTATGATTGCGATCAACTTTCTGATGAAGACTGAGGAGTAACTCACGATCAGTCATCACCCTGGGAGCTGTGGCTTGAGGAATTTGCTTGGCAGAGGTGTTGGCGGAAGAATCATGTGTGGCAGAGTCATCATAGGTGGAGTAAGATGCAGCTTTGTGAAATTGACCATCCAATGGACGAATGCCTTCATCTATCACAGCAGTTGCCTTGCATTTGTCATCGGCTGAGGAATGTGTCCTTTTGAGGACTTCAATTGGAGGCAAGAAGCTGCCATGGTTCAGAGTACCAGCCTTATAATTGAGTGAAGACCTTGTCCTGATGAATTTCATAATCCATGGTGCATAAGGCTTCAGCTCAAACGGTGACATAGCAATATTGGCCAGAGTCCTCATGAAGAAATCATGGAAGTTGATGGGAACGCCATGAATGATATTGAAAAGCATATTCTTCATGCATGATGCCAACGACTTCTTCATCATTTGAGTCATGGCCTTTGATAGGACTCATTGTCTTCGCCAGGATGCGATAGAAAGTCCGTGGCACATACAGTAATTCCTTGACGAGGAATTTGGTCCGTGGGGCTTGCCCTGGCTTCAAAGGCTTCATCAGCACTTGCATATAATGATTTGTAAGTTCAGGTTCATTGTAGATGCAACGAGCACCATCAAGGGGGGACTGAGTGGGAGGACACGAAGCAGTTCAATTGCTGGTGCCTTGTATTGAGTGTTTTCAGACATCCAGTCCAGCACCCAAGTGTTCACATCTTCAGAATTTCCTGTGATGTGCAGCGTCGCATAGAATTGAAGAATGAGTTCTTCATTCCAATCACATATGTCAATGCTGAAATTCAGTAATCCAGCATCTTGAAGAACACTGAGGACTGGCTCGAAGCACGGCAGAGATTCCATGTCCACGTGAGGAATGTGTGCATGCTCGAAGACTTTGTCTTTGTCAAAAAGCACAGAAGATTAATAGTTTGCTTGACTAGCAGTCCAGAAACGCATCTTCCTTATGCGAGCAGAGTCATAGGGTTATAGTCAGTGAAGAACACATGCTCGTTGAAGAAATCAGCAGCCTTGAACTTTTGCTTCTTTGAGAAGGGATCCTTTGGCTTGGGCATAGGAGTGTCAGTGATTTGCAACACAACCTCAGGAATCAAAATCGCAGGTTCTTCAGGCTGAGGAATTTCTGGTTCCTCTTTAGTGGCAGTCTGCAAGTTCAAGTTATCAGCAGCAACAGTTTCTTCAGCACTAGTGGCTGGAATTTCTTCATGCACAAATGAGGTGGGATGAGTTTCTTTAGAGCCCATTTGAACAGTTGGTGCAGGGGACTGAGGTATTTGCTGTAGAGGGGTGAAGTGTGGAGAATTGGGATGCTAACTTTCCCAAAAGTCATTATTCATCACAGGCGTGGTGCATCCAATGTCCACGTCTTCATCTTCAAGTTCTTCAACGCCAGCCTCTTCAGCTGTGAACTGAGGCATGGGAGAGGAAGCAGCAGGTGTTGAAGGGATCGCATCCACTTCAATTTCTTCATCAATCTTCTCTGACGAAGCAGCAGAATGATTTTCTTCATCAGATCCGTTGGGGATCACATATTCTTCACCATAAGGAACAAGCTCCTTTGATGGCATGGAGGAAATCGGAACAGCATCAATTGGATTCGTATGTGAACTGGTCAAAGTCTTCATTTTCTTCGGAACTGAAGAATCTGAAGCAGACGATGCTTTCCTTTTCTTCACTGCAGCTTTCTCTGCAGCCTTGGTCTTCCTCACATCTGATGCAGATGGAAGGGTAGGAGTTGGGGTAGGCGCAGGAGGAGCTGAGGAATCTGTTGGCATTTCCTCAGGCGCAACTGATGCAGTTGGCCTGACTTCTTCATTTTCTTCAGGCGCACCACTAGTGGATGCCCTGGCAGTTTCTTCAGTAGCTGGAATGGAGTCATCAGCTCTGGAACTAGTATTTTCTTCAGCAGGCTGAAAATCATCAGCGGTGCTGGCATGTTCTTCAGTTTGCTGAGCAGAGGCTTCAGCATGAGGAATTTCATGTTGCGATGGGTCTGCAACATTGGTGAACTTCTCAGACAGTTTAACAAACCTGACTTTGGCTCCTTGCCAATCAGCATAATAGGAATTGAAATTATCACTGAGGGTTTTGATCTCAGACTGGATCTTGAGGAGTTCATGAGGTGTCATTTTGACAACATTGTTCTTCAGGAACTTCTCTTTTCTGAACTGAGCCTTCTTGATTTTCCTGGCCTTCTCAAATTTCCACTTTTCTTCATTTATGAAGTGGGTCAGCACGTGACTTTGGCCAGGTGTCAAATGAAAATCAGGCATAGGAGTGTTTGGGTCCTTGTGCCAGAGATCAATGTAGTCGAGGATCACCTTAGGATCCAAAAGCAGTGGCACATTTGTGCCTTTGGCTCTAGCGGCCCTTTCCTGCCTGTCTCTGATGATATCTGCAAGTTCTTCATCATCGACTTCATCATCAGATGGCACATGGAAGGCAACTTGTTTCTTCTTCGGACTAGGACGACGACCTCGTCCAGGAGTGGCCTTTGTCTTCAGCAGAGTGGGGCCAGATGAAGAATTTGGTGCAGCTGAGGAACTTGCTGAGACACAAGAGGCAATGGAGATGCCAGTAGTCCTTTGGCATGTGGCCAAATGTACAGGTGTTGAGGACTTTGCCGGAGCAACTGAGGACTTTTGAGGAGCTGGAGCAGCGTGAGGAATTTGCCGTGAGGGCTTTGAGGATTCTGGCCGTGAGGGCATTGCTGAGGAACTTGGCTTGTGAGCGGGCTTCTTTGCCATAGATTTCCTAGGCTTGTCAGAGGCCTTTGTGGCAGCAGCAGCAGCAGAGTCTTCATTAAATTTCCTCACAGCTTCTTTGGCTTGTCTAGCCAACTTGGCTTGGCGCTTGGCCCATTCATCAGGAAAATCCTCACCACGCTTGATGCTGGTGGGATCAGCTACTTGGCCAGGTGCCAATGGAGCTCTTTGGCATGGAGGATTTAGAGCAAATTTCTTCATATACTTTGGAGTTACATATCTGTACTCCCTCCATTCTCTTGCCCATCTCCTTTCAATCCTCTGTATGCGCACCTTGCGCTGATTTTTGTTCTCTTTGCCGAAATTGGCCTCATCAGGTGTGCAATAGTCCTTATAGATGTCATCAGGGATCTCAAAAGCAGTCATGACCTCAGGCTTCTTTCCTCCTTTCTGTGGTTTCTTACCTTCAGCCATATTCTTCAGATGAGGAATTTGAACAATTGAACACTCTGAAGAAGTATGCAGTTTTTCTTCAAGGAACGCTGCAAATGAGTTAAGTTGATGAGAACCTAGCGATTCAGCAGCGGACATGAGTACCTGTGAACAGAGTATAGTTGCGAGGAATTTGAAGAGGTCATATGCGTTCTCAGAAGGTTTTCAAAATGAACAAGTTTGAGGAATTTGACCAGATGAATCTTGAAGAATTTCACTAAGCGTACTTTGTCTTAGGTTCCAGAGTTGTATAGATCTATGATCCACACAATTGAGGAATCTTAAAGAAAATGAAGCTTAGGGAAACGAATCAAGAACAGATAATATGTGAGGTGTTTTGTGTGTGTGTGAAGATTTGAAGAATAAAACACCTTTGAAGATTTTGTAGTGAAAATATGAATCAAAGAGGGCAGTAAAAGTAACTTTTAATTACCCTGGTTGAAGAACACGACGAACTGAGAAGAGTAGATTGGAAGATCGTCAGTTCAGATCTTCCACGCCCTAACGTGGCGGAGGAAGACAGCTACGGCGGCGGCGGAGTGAAGATTTCCGCGGCCGGCACGAGTACGACGGCGACGAGGTCGAGGCAGTGAAGCTCTTCCTCACCGGCGACGATGGAGTAGCGGAGGCGCTAGGGTTTGAGAAGCTCAAGTGCGGGAGAGAGAGAGCGGTCGAGTAGAGTAAAGGAAGTGAGGAAGGGTGAGGGGGTATTTATAGTCGCAGTGACAAACTGTTCGCCCGAAGATTTAGGACGAACGTGCCCCTGGCCCTTCTCATTCACTTGACATGTGTCACCCACGTACTGAATAGTGGAGATCGTGTTAGATCATGGGTGAATAGATAAGTCTATCGTGGGAAACGGGACGGTTTAAGCGGCAAAACCAAAAAATTTGGATAATATAGGTTTTAAAGTTTCGTTCACAATTTTTTCAGCTGACAAGGACACAGTGAAGATTTTGAACGAGTTTCAAATAGAACGCACATGAAGAATTTGTGAATAGATTGGGTTGAGTATAGCATAGAGGGGGAAGGGTCCGATCACATTCACTTAGCAGAAAATGCAACTTGAAGAAATAGCCATAAGTGAATGTTGTAGAGGACATAAACCCATATATATATATATATATATATATATATATATATATATATATATATATATATATATAGCCAATGAAGAAAGACGACGGAAATAGTGAAGATTTTGCAAAGTTGAAGAATTTGAAAAACTGAGGAATTTCAAAACTGAGGAAAAACTCAAATTGAAGATTTTCAACTTTTTGTGGTGGCGTGACCCACCGTATAAGAATGATGATTTCAGACACCGCGTACAATTGTCGTAGGGTTCTGAGAATCAAATTCTTCATTAATTTCTTCACACTTAGAGTGTAATTCTTCATTGATTGAAGAAAAACGTTTCTTCATGTGTTGCACATCTAAGTCATCAATTTTGCATAAGTGTTAGGATGTGTGTCTTTTTCAAAGAACATTCGAAGATTCTAAGATATTTAGCTCACACCGCAACTTGCTAAATTTCTTCTCATCCAAGGGCTTTGTGAAGATATCGGCTAGCTGTTCTTCAGTCTTCACATGTTCAATAGCAATGTTGCCCTTCAACACATGATCACGAAGAAAATGATGACGGATCTGAATGTGCTTTGTCTTCGAGTGCTGAACTGGGTTATGAGCAATCTTGATGGCGCTCTCATTGTCACAGTAGAGAGGCACATTCTTCATGTTGATGCCGTAGTCCTTGAGAGTTTGCTTCATCCACAGCAATTGAGCACAGCAAGAACCAGCAGCAATATACTCAGCTTCAGCAGTAGACAGTGATACACAGTTCTGTTTCTTCGATGACCAACAGACTAGAGATCATCCAAGGAAAAGACAAGTACCCGATGTTGACTTGCGGTCCACACGATCACCAGCATAGTCAGAGTCAGAATATCCAATGAGATCAAAGGTAGAGCCCTTGGGGTACCATAGTCCTAATGTTGGTGTGTAAGCTAGATATCGAAGAATATGCTTCATAGCCTTATGGTGTGATTCCTTCGGTGAAGCTTGAAATCGGGCACACATGCAAACACTAAGCATTATATCTGGCCTAGATGCACATAAGTACAATAAAGAACCAATCATGGAGCGGTATACCTTGTGATCGAAGTCAATACCATTTTCATCAGTGCATAGATGGCCATTTGTGGGCATAGGAATTTTGACTCCTTTGCAATCTTGCATGCCGAATTTCCTCAGTACATCCTTGAGGTATTTCTCCTGAGATATGAATATGTTGTTGTGCTGTTGACGAATTTGAAGACCTAAGAAGAATTTCAACTCTCCCATCATAGAAATTTGATATTCTTCACTCATTGAGGGACTATCCGAAAACAAGACAGCCGCATTAGCCCTAGAGGCACTATCCGAAGCCCTAGTGGCAGAGGAACTCACCGCGCTGCGCTCTACGGTGAATAGGGACGATGTGATACTCGATAAGAGGTCCAAGTCCACCTCCTTTAAACCAGCAGATGAAATAGTAAATTACAGGTCCACCCAACGGACCCGACAAAGACGGCCTCCATCGGGGCACAATTGAACCCTGATGTAGACGCCGCACTGCGAGAATTCCTTCGGGAAAATTGGGACATTTTTGCCTGGCACCCCTCGGATATGCCCGAAATCCCATGCAGATTGGCAGAACACAGCCTAAACATCCTAAAAGGATTCAAGCCAGTCAAATAGGCTCTTCGACGATTTTCCGAACCCAAAAGACAGGCAATGGGAGAGGAACTAGCCAAACTATTGGAGGCCGGATTCATCAGAGACATCAAACATCCGGATTGGCTAGCAAACCTGGTAATGGTACCAAAGAAGGACAAATCCTGGCGCCTATGTGTCGATTTCAAAGACCTAAATAAAGCCTGCCCAAAGGATCCCTTCCCCCTCCCCCGCCTCGACCAAATCATCGATGCCACTGCAGGGCACGATTTATTGTGCTTCCTGGACGCATACTCCGGCTATCATCAAATCAAGATGGCAGAAGCGGATCAAGCCGCAACGGCATTCATTACTCCATATGGACCATTCTGCTTCAACACGATGCCCTTCGGATTTAAAAACCCCGACGCAACATATCAGCGCATGATTCAGACATGTCTGGCTACCCAGATCGGCAAAACAGTAGAGGCATACGTAGACGACGTAGTCGTCAAAACTAAACACGTCGAAACTCTAGTAGACGACTTGAGGGTCACATTTGACAACCTCCGAGCATATGATATCAAGCTGAATCCGGAAAAATGCGTTTTCGGCGTACCAGCCGGAAAGCTCTTGGGCTTCATTGTATCCGGTAGAGGAATTGAAGCAAATCCGGCCAAGATCCGAGCTCTATCACAGCTGGATATTCCAAAAAACCTCAAACAGATCCAGAAATTGACTGGATGCGTGGCGGCTCTCAGCCGCTTTATCTCCCGCTTAGGAGAAAAGGCATTGCCCCTCTACCGCCTCCTCAGGCACACCGAACACTTCGAGTGGACGGATGCTGCCACCACTGGACTCGAAGAAATAAAGGCCATATTGGCAACGAGTCCGGTCCTGGCTGCGCCCAACCTGGGCGAACCAATGTTGTTATACATCGCAGCAGCGCATCAAGTTGTAAGCGCGGTACTCGTCGTCGAACGAGAGACAGAAGGGCATAAATTCCCTCTTCAAAAACCAGTGTACTATGTATCCACTGTGTTAACCCCCTACAAGTCCCGTTACCCGCACTATCAGAAGATAGCGTATGCGGTGTTCATGGCATCCCGGAAGCTCCGACACTACTTTCAAGAGTGTTCGATAACAGTGGCCTCCGAAGTACCACTTAACGACATTATAAACAACCGCGACGCAACGGGCAGGATTGCAAAATGGGCCATTGAGCTCTTACCATTCGATATAACTTACAAACCTCGGCGAGCTATAAAGTCACAAGTTTTGGCTGACTTTGTCGCTGAATGGACCGAAGCCGAACTCCCTAAAGAGTACGGCGCATACTCCAATTGGATTATGCACTTCGATGGCTCTAAAATGTTGGCCGGGCTGGGGGCTGGCGTCGTATTGACGTCCCCGACCGGGGACACAGTCCGATATGTACTTCAAATAATGTACACGGACTCCAACAACGCAGCCGAATACGAGGCCCTTTTACATGGTCTCTGGATGGCAATCTCCATGGGCATCCAACGCCTAGAGGTGCGCGGGGATTCAAACCATGCAATATCCCAAATAAATGGAGACTTTGATGCCAAGGATCCGAAAATGGCAGCATATCGCAACGCTGTCCTAAAAATGTCAGCTCGGTTCGACGGACTCGAATTCCATCACGTAGCCAGGGATAATAACCAAGCGGCCGACGTATTGGCACGCATTGGCACAAAACGTGACGATGTCCCTCCAAACATCTTCCTAGAACGGCTGTTCAAGCCATCCGTACTATGGGAAGAGGAGTCCGGAAATAACAAACCGGAAGCAGCCACACAAACCGACACAGAGCAATTTGACATAAGCGGCGATTCCGCTGCTGAAATAACACCTTCAGCCCACGACATAATGGCCGTAATTGCCCCATGGACAGAACCATTCCTAGCCTACTTGCTTAGGCAGGAACTCCCCGAAGACCAAAATGAGGCCCGCTGCATAGTTCGGCGATCTAAAGCCTACAAGGTCCACGAGGGAGAACTTTATAAGAAAAGCACAACCGGAGTCCTTCAAAGGTGTATCTCCGAAGAGGAAGGGCGAGACCTCCTGGCTGAAATTCACGCCGGACTAGGCGGACACCACGCTGCAGCCCGGGCTATTGTAGGAAAGGCATTCCGTACAGGATTTTATTGGCCAACCGCCCGGGCAGATGCTCAGGACTTAGTCCAAAGATGCGTCGGCTGTCAGCTCTTTGCTAATCAGAGACATATGCCACCCACCGCCCTCAAAACTATACCCATTACCTGGCCGTTCGCGGTCTGGGGGCTTGACATGGTTGGACCACTTAAAGGGGGAACCCACAAGCAAAGGTACCTATTGGTCATGGTGGATAAATTCACCAAATGGATAGAGGCCAAGCCAGTTAAAACGGCAGAGTCTGGACCAGTGATAGACTTTATATCCGGGGTAGTAAACCATTACGGTGTCCCCCACAGCATCATCACCGATAACGGCACGAATTTTATGGCCGACGAGGTTAAATCATGGTGCAAAAATATGGGCATTAAGCTCGATTACGCTTCAGTCTATCATCCTCAAACCAACGGTCAAGTGGAACAAGCAAATGGTCTAATAATGAGCGGCATCAAACCCAGACTAGTGCAGTCACTTACGAAATCTGACACGCACTGGGTTGAGGAGCTCGACTCCATACTCTGGGGGCTGCGGACAACGCCCAACCGCACTACCGGATTCACACCATTTTTTATGGTGTACGGCGCAGAGGCAGTTCTGCCTTGCGACATTATTCATGACTCACCTCGAGTGCGCATGTATGAAGAAAGAGAGGCCGAGCTGGATCGGTAGGACAGCTTGGACACATTGGAGGAAGAATGCGACATCGCCAAGGCTCGTTCCGCATTCTATCAGCAGCAGGCTCGAAGATATCAAAGCAGAGAAGTACGGGCCAAGACTTACAATGTTGGTGAACTAGTTCTATGCCTGCCGGACAAGAAAAAGGACAAGCTCAAGCCCAAATGGGAGGGCCCCTTCATCATCGATCAAGTCCTGACCGGCGGAGCGTACCGTCTACGAAGTGCATCGGATAACCGACTAGAGCCGAACCCATTGAACGCAGCCCGCCTCCGAAGATTCTATGCCTAGCGCCGGATTAGGAGTTCGTCCCTTTCCCCCATCCAAATTTTTTATACTTCAGCTGCCTTTTTGTTTCTCTTTTTTCTCTCACCCCTATTCATAACAGCCTTCAAAGGCTTATTTGCGCATAGTTCGCACGTAATTGATGTGCTATCCGCACTCACTATACCTGGGGGCTTCTTTACCAGAAGCTTAATTATAAGGGCTTCATGCCCAGCACATGTGTCAAGCTTCCACATGTACCTTTTATTCACCATTATATGCATCGATATGACTTAAGTTTTGGCCAAGCTGGGTTGCCTGGCTCCTGTGCTTACCCCTACGTTCCCGATTGTTCGGCTAGGAGGTAAAGGGAGCACCTTTGCGATTGTTACTGCCGGGTCAGCCGGATGTGTACCTCAGACTGGGTGAAGCTGAAAGCTAGTGTTCTTAAGGGAATATGCGGTCGGTGACTTGTAAGATGATTTTTTATCTACTTATTTATCTGTCCCCAGATGTTTTTCTGCTTTTTTCGCAGTCCGGACATGCACTTTAGGGCATGCCACCCCCAGAGGAAAGGAACCCTTAACGGAACTATTCTCCCTGGAAGATGTTTCTTACTAACCATGTAATATAACATAACTAGTTGGGCACTTGTCTGATAAAGCACTAATGACCCCTACGCCTGGTCTCCATGCATACCCCGGTTGTTTCATAACCGAGAAGGTATTCGGACACACTCCGGACCCTAGGGTCCCGAGGTCGAAGCGAAAAGGTCGGCAAAGACAAACGATCTACAATCCGGCTAGAAGGCATTTTACATGTCATTTTATAATACATTGTCAAATCGACTGACTGTATTCTTCCTCAATCCCATCTAACAGGCTGTCTAATTTACAGTCCTGTTGGGAAAATTTAGCGGCCAGCTCTACTTGGCCGTATACTAAACTCACAGGGATCTCCTTCCCATCGGGCCCCACAGGTCCGACCTCGGCCATGTGGTTGGGATCCGCCTTCTTGTACCGCGTCTTTACCATGGCCCAGGCCTCCCTGGCACCTTGGCGGCAGGCTGAAATCTTCCATAAATGGAAGTGCTGCCGCACTCCCTGAAGCGAATTTTTTTCAAAACTGTGATAGATTTTATAGCATTTTCGGAAACTATATGACGTAATGCAAAAAAACCACAACTAGTAGCCCGTCGGCCATCCTCTGGCCGAAGTAGGGCCTTTCGGCCAAAGCTAGGCCGAAGTAGGGCTTTTCGGCCAAAGCTAGGCCGAAGTAGGTGATTTCGGCCATCATTAGGCCGAAGTAGGTGATTTCGGCCATCATTTGGCCGAAGTGGAGCATTTCGGCCAAAGCTAGGCCGAAATAGACTTTTTGGTCTAGTCTAGGCCGAAAAGTACTACTTCGGTCTCATGTAGGCCGAAGTTGCATGGCTCGTGCTGAAATGTTCCCGCCACCCCTTCCCGCCACCCGTTTCCCGCCAACCCCTTCCCGCCACCCGTTTCCCGCCATATGTTCCCGCCAACCCTTCCCGCCATATGTTCCCGCCACCCGTTTCCCGCCAACCCCTTCCCGCCACCCGTTTCCCGCCATATGTTCCCGCCACCCGTTTCCCGCCAACCCCTTCCCGCCACCCGTTTCCCGCCAACTCTTTCCTGCCTTATTTTCTCCTCTGTATCTATAAAACCCCCTTCAGGCGAAGGTGGATAAGCATTCCAGTGTAGTGTAGTCGAGATGTCCCATTATCCATTCGATCGTAGTTTTCACCCTGGGATGAGCAGCACTCTTCTGAGTCTAGTTACCGATTTCAGGATGGACAATAGGATAGTTCCATGGGACGAACTCACCGGTAGTGACACCATAATGAATGAGTTGGCTCACCAATTACGTAGGTCTGGGTGGCCTGAAAGGACCTATGAGGAGGTACGTCAAGAACTTCTTAGGTTGCATGAAAGGTGGAAGAAGGTAGTGGAGCCGAAGAGTGAAACTTTCAGAAGGACTGCAGCAAAGAATACATTTTTATGGACTGAGGAGAGCGAGGACGACGAAGATGTCTTCATGCCGCCGCTTCCGGGTTCTGCATCGTCAAAGGGCAAGAGTTCTGCATCGTCCAAAGGCAAGACTTCTGCATCCTCGAAGGGCAAGAGTTCTGCATCCAGCAAGGGCAAGAGTTCTGCATCGACGGAGGGCAAGAGGACCGCATCGTCGAAGGGCAAGAGGGCTGCATCAACAGAGGATGACGATGATGACTTCATGTAGTATGTAAGATGTATTCCAGTTTGTATTGTATTATTGTAGGGCATTATGTTCTATCTGAATTTCATTTTGTAGTATGTAAGATGTATTGCACAAGTTCAGCCGCACCGTTTAATTCAGATGTACTTGTATCTTAATTATCGGTTGTAATCTATTTGGAAATGTAACTGGAATAAGAATGCGAATTAATAGTAATATGTCTCTCGCATACATAAAACAATATATGTCTCCTGATCAGATAGAAGGAAGTGCGATAGTAACATAGATAATGAGTCATACATAGATAATAAGCATATGCGAATAGTCTGAAATTAACATAGATAATGAGTCATACATAGATAATAAGCATATCACTGCGGGGGACGGCGACGAGTCTGGGTCTTCCTCGGGCGAGGACCGGAAGGCGATAAGCGCTGAGGCGGTGGACGAGGCTCGCGATAACCACGACCATAGTTAACCTCGTCTGTCACGGTCTGTGTCTCCTGCGTCGGTGGTGGTGGTGGAGTGTGAAACACTGTCTGCGAGAAGCCATAAATGTTTGTAGCATGGTCATCATCCTCGCGGTCGCCCTCAAAGTAATCAGCACCACCACTAAGGATGGGTGACTGCTCTGAATGCATGAACGGTTGCGACAGGTTGCCGCCTGCAGTAAAGTAAAAAACTTGTAAAATTGATACAAATGCATGAACGATTACTACTCTGTTCAAAAGAATGTAGTGAGTAGGGTTACCTAGTTCCATCTGCTGATGCCAGTAAGAGCTCCCTGGCTGTGAAGGAGGTGGCTGATGCCAGTAAGAGCTCCCTGGCTGTGAAGGAGGTGGCTCATTCCAGGAAGAGCTCCCTGGCTGTGAAGGAGGTGGCTCATTCCAGGAAGAGCTCCCTGGCTGTGAAGGAGGTGGCTCATGCCAGGAAGAGCTCCCTGGCTGTGAAGGAGGTGGCTCATTCCAGGAAGAGCTCCCTGGCTGTGAAGGAGGTGGCTCATGCCTAGAAGAGCTCCCTGGCTGTGAAGGATGAGGTTCTGCACGGTGCACAGAAGGTCGTGGTTGTGAACGTTGCACAGAGGGTCGTGGTTCTGAATGCTGTACAGAGGGACGTGGCGGACGATGTGCTGGAGGAGGAAGTGCAACATCCGAAGACCGTCTACACGTAACAGCAGCGTAAATCCCCCGTAGCTTGTCATCAAGACGCCTCAACCATGAGACGCCCTCTCGCGGTGGGATAGTTTCTCCCCTCTGAAAGCGCCGCATTAAAGCGGAAACCTCCTCTCGCGCCTGTACTGTCAAGTCACCCTGTAGATGAAGAGTTAACCAATTATATCCTCGTTGTATGATAGACACCACGAATAGACACCCAAACGAGTATCTCCAGATTAACAAAAGACTCAACATATAAGAACCAAGGCATTTACCGCGTGGTGTCTGGTTCCCACAACAGAGGCAGTTGGGTACATATCGCTGGTGAGAGGGGCTTCGATCTGATCAGGAGCAGCTGATGGAACCAAGTAGATCCTTGTTGTATGCCGGTAACGCTGCAGATACAACCCGAACATTTGCCAGTTAAAGGCCCGACCCTCACCCCAGGTATTTGTCGCAGCGGTAGTCCATTCGTCAACGTAAGGGGTAATGCTCTTAAGCCAGTAATCCATGGACTTGTTTCCTCCTAGGCGACTGTCCCTGATATTGACATGCGCGATACAGAATTAGGTATATTATGAATGTATAGCTGACAACTAAAATAGTATTAGTACTTACTTGTGCACGTGCTCTGGCAACTGTGGAATTTTTGGAATCTCAGGCTCTTGATATAGACCGAACTGTCTCATTACTCTATGAAGAGACATCTCCTCAACCGTCACATCGAACACCAACTTGGCCTTGGTCATCCAAAAATGCCGATCTCTAGTGCACAATCCAGAAATCCCAACTGGGTACCTCGATGATATAGCCTCAGCCGAGTATGGCTCCCAGATAACTTGATCCTCGTGCAAACTATCAAACTGCGCCGTGAAGGACGGGTAGCATCCCCTAACCTGACTATGTGCAAACTGTCTCTGTGCATGACAACAAATAAGCATTAGTAATACTAATGAATGGCAAAAAATAATTAAATTAATTGTTACTTAATATAAATGTACCTCTCGCCGTGCCCAAACAGAACCCATAGTAGGTAAGTCGCCGATAGCAGGCACATAAGCCCCAGCTAAGTCCTCCAAACCAAAAGGTTTATCAATGTAGACATAGGGTCGTCCAGTAGGGAATCTCTCGTATGACCAGAGCAGCAACAATAATGGACATCCAACAACACCAGATTTTCTAGACTTCAACAAGCAAGCTTTGCACAGGCCTCTGTACGTAGCCGCTAACACAGCAGAACCAAAACTCCTCTGTAGAATATCCGCGGGGCAACGTGCGTCAGCTATCTCTCGTGCAATACCGATGAGTCGTGCATCGACAGTGGTCACGTGGTTCTCCGTAAACATCGTCTTGCCGAACAGCCAAAGAATATATGCCTCTAAGGACCGGTCAATCTGTGCCTCCGAGAACTCAACATTGGGATGTCCTAACGAGACAATCTACATAGAAACGTAATAATTGTATGAAAATCGGGCAACTAAAAAACAACATTTGTTTACGTGGCCGTGATGGTTACCTGAAACTGGCTCAACCATCTAAAAAGAGGTCCATGAGGATCGTTGTCTATGGCCCTAGCAGTCGGGACCGCAGCCAAAAAACGGGTCTGCATCGCTGTTTGCCACCCTGATTCTGCCTCTAAGGGACCTATGGCAGCACCGGCCAGAGGTAATCCCAACAAGTACAACACATCCTGTAAAGTAGGCGCCATCTCTCCCCATGGGAAGTGAAACGTATGTGTCTCTGGCCTCCATCTATCTACTAAGCAGGTAAGGAGTGACTTGTCGTAAGAGAAACGTCTCACTTGCCTCTTGTGTAACTGCACTGGTTCACCTGCCTCATCTAAGTCCGGACCATCAATCCACTCATCCAATGTACCCTGAACCAGCCGTGCCAAGGGTAGAAGTCCAGCCCAACTTAACCTACAAAATAAAAATATTGTTAGCGGCTATAAAAAGTATGTAAAACATAGTAAGTCATTATATGGACTCCATTATATGCACACATACCTATCAACCCATGAATCGTGTATCAGCCAGTTAGTCTTTGGGGTACGAGTGACCAACACGTCTAAGTTGTTGCCCGCTTCCAATAGGGCGCACCGGTGCTTTCTGTCGATGTTGCCATTAAGCAACGGATACAAAGACATATCTGCAATTCAAACAACAAATCTCAGGCGCAAATAAAAACATAGATCTGACATATTACAAATTAAAACATAGTCCTGACATAGTACGAATTAAAACATAGTCCATGAGGATTTACATATTAAAACAAAGTCCTGACATATTACAAATTAAAACATAGATCTAACATATTACAAATTAAAACATAGTCCTGACATATTACAATTAAACATAGTCCTGACATATTACAAATTAAAACATAGTCCTGACATATTAAAACCCACTACGACACATTATATAGCTTGTGAGTTATTTCTTCCTCGTCCGCCCCTTCGGCCTCGACTGCCACGACCACGTCCGCCTCTTCCTCTTGTTGTCGCAGCCGTCGATGTGGAAGCACTCGTCGATGCGGAAGCGCCATCTTTGTTTAGGTCGGGACAATATTTCATCCTATGCCCATAAGCCGCGCATAACAAACATTGCCTGGTTGCTCCACCAGCTTCAGACTGGTCCATATCGTTCCGGATGCGACGGGCCTTCCGTCTGCCCCTACTTGTTCGCCGAAGGTCTGGATGCGGGATATATACTCTCTCACCGTCGTTTACCTTGTTGAAATTGCCGACGACTCTAAACCCTGTCATCTCGCCTGTCCAGGTGTTGAGCACTGCCTCTTTTAAATAGTATGGGGACACGAAGGAGATAGCATCCAACTCAATCTGCCCACAGGCAGCCAACACATGAGAGCAAGGTAGGTGCAACAACTTCGGTTTGTTGCATGTACACTCACACGTTGGATAAAATTCCGTTCCAATTTTTACCTCGTGTGTCTTCACCTCATTTCCAGAACCAAAACCATCGGTAGGAAGCTGAACCTCATACCTCCTTTCTTGATTCCCTATGAGTCTGACAGTGTGCTTCTTTGCTTTCTCTATCTTCTTTGCCATGTATTCCATGACACGGCTACAATAAGGTGTGTTCTGATTATCTTCAATATGCTTCTGTGCTAACTCGTGCCTTTCTCTGAAATATCTCAAAGTGCCATGGAATACAGCCTCCACAATAGCTGTGAGTGGCAATGCTCTGTTCCCTCTCAGCACAAAGTTATACACCTCTGCAAGATTGGTTGTCATGTGGCCATACCTAGCTCCATGTGTGTCATGCAGCAAAGACCAATTCACTGGAGGCTCTTTCTCTATCCACTCAGAAAAATTCTTTATTGCCCTTCCCTTCTTTCTCGTAGTATTAGGAGGGTCAATTCCTGGCAAGTCACAAAGACCTACTGGCTCCTCTAGCTCCGCGATGAGTGCTGCTAATTTAACTTGATCTTCTTCCATTTTCTTCCTCGCACGGACCTGCTTCTTAGTAAACTCATCTAGTTTTGACCAAATAAATTCGTATTTGCGCTGCTGGCTCTGCTTGCATAATTTTTTGAACAAGTTCATCAACCGCTTGTTCTTGAACTGTGAGAAAAAATTAGCCCCAAGATGGCGCATGCACCACCGGCTCTGCAAGTCCCTCCAAGGTGTTCGTTCGTCATCTGTTGGATTACGAAGTGTCTTCACGGCCTTCAATATACCAGCATGTCTGTCATGAATGACACACACGTTTGGTCGGTCCTTCACAATGGCAATTTTCACTTGCCGGAAGAACCATACCCAGCTGAGAAAGTTCTCACCCTCCACAAATGCCATGGCAAGTGGGATGATTTGATTGTTCCCGTCCACACCAATAGCAGTCAGGATTTGCCCTCTATACTGACCGGTCAGGAATGTACCATCCACAAACAGAACAGGAGGACAATGTCGGAAAGCTTCGATGCACATACCAAAAGAGAAGAACACTCGTTTCAACACCTTGAAATCTGGTATACTCAGCAACCTCATGTGTTGTACGTTCACATAAGTGCCGGGATTCCTCTCCTTCAGTATGCCCAGGAGACGGACAACATTATCATATGAGTCGAAGAACGTCCCAAACCTTTCCTCCATAGCCTTCTGCTTAGCCCTCCAAGCCTTCCCATAAGGAATGACATACTTCCATCTGACCTTCACTGCTGTCTGGATGTGTTTTGCTTCCATATCTTTCTTCTCAACTATCTCAGTATACATGAGTTGTGCAATGAGACTTGAAGTCAGGTTCGGATGCTTCACCAGCAGGTTCTTCCTCACACAATTATGTGGGATGACAATGGTGACAACCCAGTGGATGTCGTACTTCGGCACGTGCCCGTGCACCTTCCCTGGACAACCTTTTTCAACACATTTCACGGTATAGTTTGTTGGACTTGATATGTGTGTCTTAAAAACCCTCTGCGTAGACATAGCCCACTTTATCACCGCATACTTCAATTTTTTCTTTGTATCAAACATAGCCCCTATTTGTACTTGGTTCAGATTATACTGCCATGGAGTCTCATGGCCATCGTTCACCGTAAGGCCGGTGGATATGTCCTGCTCCCATGCAGAAGGAATCGGTACCTCAACTTCATCCTCAGAATTTTCAGAATCCAGTTCCTCCACCAATCCATCCTCGTCCTCTTCCTCCATCACCCTCTGCATTTCATCCCCTTCCTCATCCCCATCAGCAAAACCTGAACCAGCTAATATTATCGACTGGCTGCTCTGCCCAGTATCAGGACCACAAACATCGTGTGGCACGTAGTCTGACTCTTTCTCGGGTTGGCTAGCATCCACATCTTGTGGTTGTGACCCGGATAAAACAATCTCGTTAGCCACTTCACTGCCTTGGCCGGGTTCATACCCCCTGTGGAGTTCTACGGTATTCTCCTCCTTCGGCACAGGTTGCACAAGTGCATATGGGTGGATTCTTCGGTCTCGACAGCGTCTTAACAGGGACAACCAATGCTGACTCCTATCTACCGGCATCAACTCCCACTTGACATTTTTACAGGATTTGGTCCACAATGCATGAATACTGACAGAACATACTTCAGGATCCAGACCGAAACTAGTTGTCAACCAGTACTTCAACTGTCTAATGTCCAGTCTGTCCGGGTCAGCTAGTGTCATGACGCCATTTTTAAACTCGCTAAGATCAACCCCCAACTCATTATATCGAACATTACCAGCGCCGTAGTAAACATTCAGATTTACTGATTCAGACATTTTCACCTGTCAGACATTGCCATCTTCTCATTAATCACAATATACACTAATATTATCCGCTACACGGACTATGCGCTAAAATGCCTCCAAAAATATATTAACACTAAAATTCACAATATACACTAATATTATCCGCTACACGAACTATGCGCTAAAATGCCTCCAAAATTATATTAACACTAAAATTCACAACGAACACTAATATTATCCGCTACACGAACTATGCGCTAAAATGCCTCCAAAATTATATTAACACTGCAATTCACAACGAACACTAATATTATCCGCTACACGAACTATGCGCTAAAATGCCTCCAAAAATTTATTGACACTAAAATTCACAATATGACTTATATACACTAACTAAACTATACAATTTACATAATATTTGTGAGGCCGTGATTATACCTTCGAAGTGTGTGTACGCTTCTTGCACCATCGGAGAACGACAACGCCGCCCCCGACGACCGGAGGTTCAACTCCGGTCAGCCCCTAACCTGCTCCTCCTCCTCACCACCTCCTCCTCTGCAGCAGCTTCTACTAGTCACCACCACCTACTACCCGTCCTCCTCTCCACCATGGCTCCTCCTCCCCACCATGGCTACTCCTCCCCAAACACATCAAAAACTATCCCATAGCAAAAAATAACACCATAGGCCGGTGGAGATTGCGATGATCTACCGATTCTGTGGGTTGGATTTGCAAATGAGTGGCAAATGGAGGAGATCGGCGCGGGGGGGCGAGGTAGAGAAGAACTGAGAGAGAGAAAGGGAAACGAAGAAGAACAGGAAAGAACAGAGCGCTGGCGTCGGCGGGGCTTATCCGCACCTTTTCGGCCGTAGCCTGGCCGAAAAGCTCTGCTTCGGTCACCTGTGGGCCGAAAACGGCCCAGTTCGGCCTCCCAGCAGCCGAAGCTACTATTTTCGGTCGGGCCCCAGCCGACAGCGCGTTTTCGGCCCAAGCGCGGCCGAAAAGCCTACTTCGGCCATGCCCTGGCCGAAAAGCCCCTTTTCGGCCCACCCCTGGCCGACGGGCTACTAGTTTTGCATTTTTCTCATTCTACACTATAGTTTCCGAAATTACTACAAAAAACATGATACTTTTGAAAAAAATTCCCCTGAAGCTTCTCCCCAAGGCCCTCGGGTAAGGAGAAGGTTGGCCATAAAGCCTGGATGACGCCGCTCATTGCCTGTCGAACTCGTTCAATCAGTTGCAACAATTCGGGAAGTTGATCACCCGTTGATACGGGCATCTCCTCCACAGGGCGACCTGTGAGTATACCTACAGACATATTTTGTCAAATCGACTTCCTCGCCGAACTCTTCTTTTCAAAGGAGTTCGCTCAAGCACTTACTATAGATGCCGCGACGAAGCCGCTGATTCTCCTTAACGGAGCCAGACAGCTCGGCCCGAACGCCTTTCAGCTCTTCTCCTAGCTGGGCATGGGCATCCTGGAGCTTGTTCCTTTCATGCTGCACCTTATGCAGCACCCTCTCGCCGGCCTTCAGCTGGCGCAGAAGTTCTTGCCTATCCGGATCTTGTCCAGCAGCACCTGCAATGTCATTATCAGACTTGCGTACAGGCCAAACACTACTTATCTTTTTTAAAATAATGTGTTACCAGGAGAGGTCCTTGTGTTTCCTCCTGCGGCAGCGAGTGCAGCCTCAAGTTGAGCCTTACACTCTTGCAGCTCCTGAGACAGTTGGGTATTCTTCTCGGTAAGACCCTGCGTTTCATATGATCCTTAAATCAGTTAATATAACTACTTTAAGTCTCGGGGGCTACTGGCATATATAACTATTAAATTCTCTTACCCGTATGTCTTTTACATACTGCTCCGTGGCTCTGGTCAAACCATCTTGAGCGGCACGGAGGTGCGCGTCCCCTGCATTAAAGGCATCCAACGCCTCAGGGGAGAAGCACGCGTCACGAAAAACTGTCCGACGGCGCCTGTGGTTCATGGCGCTCTCCACCTCAGATTTGGTGGCTGACAGTCTATCGGCATCCTTCGTTGGAGGAGTATCCGGCTCGCGCCTTGCACTCGCCTCCCCCTCCAGGCCAGGCGCTGGAGCTTGGCTGGTAGAGGCCGGATTGGCCACCTCCACGCCCGCAGTCCGGCGGGCGCTTTTTCTCCTACAAAACTCATAAGCACTCAAACACTTCCTAGGGACGTTGTTTTAAACAACGAACCATGAGCTATACCTTTGCGGCGATGTTTCGACTTGCGCCGCACTCCTCTTCCGCCTGCTGGGCCGAACTGACCCTTGTTGGTCAGCCGTAATGGGTTCGGCTTCCCGCCTTGAAGGCGCAGCCTGCACGATACCGTTGTATATGGTGGTCAGAAATGCGCGAAGATGGAGTAATGGTGTTAAGAATCCGGCCATAAAGTACCTGGGGAGCCGGCGACAGGCCGGGGTAGTCGGCCGTGATGGCGACTAAAGCATTATCGATGCTGAGCTGATGGAACACCCCATCAATTAGCTCCACCTTTATATCCGGATCCTCTTCGGAGGTCGGATCAAGGGATCTTCCCGGATCCTCGGGTTGTGGAGCCGGACTGTGAATGTCCTCCACATCCCGGCGCAGTTCCTGCGTCAAAATCACAGAATAAGGTACTCGGCTTTAGAAGCACGGGTCGGATGAATAAACGTTCGCTTACCCAGCTCTGAGGGTTACTCATAGAAAACCCGTTCAATGGGTTCGTCCGGAGGAAGTCTTCTTTCTCCCCCTTGTACAGGCCGGACAGGATCTTCACCAGATCCTCGGCCGAGCCCGGCCACTTGCAGCCGTGGCGGGTGGCGTCGTCCTCCCCGTTAAAATCCCACATGGGGTGGCCCCTGTATTGTAGTGGTTGCACCCCCCCCCCCCCCCGCATAATGCATGTTGCCATGACTCCAATCATGGTCAACTTGGAATGGGCCAGTAACCTTATCCGGCCCATCAAATAATGGACGCTCTTGTCTTCCTCCAGTTGGGGGCTCCGCGGACGCCAACTAAGGCGTTTCTTCAGAGGAGCGTTGCTAAACTCCGGGAGGCCGATCCGAACAGGGTCCGGCAGCGGAGCGTCTTCTATATAAAACCATTCCGAGGGCCAGTCTTCGGACGCCTTCTTAGGGGTTCCGGATGGATATCCGGTCCCGGCGATGCGCCATATTTCGGCGCCGCCCAGTTGATATATGGACCCCTCGTGAGAGCGGGGTACAAGGCAAAACAACCTCTTCCACAACGCGAAATGGGGCTCGACGCCCAGGAATAGCTCGCAAAGAGCTACGTAACCCACAATATGCAGGATCGAGGCAGGCGTGAGGTGATGAAGCTGGAGTCCGTAGAACTCCAGGAGCCCGCGGAGGAACGGATGTACAGGAAATCCGAGCCCCCTTATCAGATAGGGGACAAAGCATACCTGCTCCCCTTTGTTGGGACTTGGGGTAGCCTCCGCTTGCTTCCCACCTTTGTAGGTGGCTAGCCCGGCTTGGACCGGAACCATGAAGGCCGGAGGGAGATATCCCCCTGTTTGGAGCTTCACCAGCTCGTTGTGCGGAACAGAGCATCTCCTCCAATCTCCTGGCAGAGGGCTGGGAGCGCGAGAAGAGGATCTGCGTTGATGGTCCATGATGGAATGGATTCTTGGTCGAAAGCGCTCCGATGAGTATTCGCGGGAGGAAGATGGCGATCTGGATCTGGATTCTTGCCTCTCTTATGGGCAGATTATTCGCACAACTAGGGGGTAAAACATAAAAGACACCCTGGCTTTTCGTATTCGTGCGATGCGTGGAAGAAGGCCATTATTGGGCGTGGAAGCCAAGAAGCACAACATTGATGAGCAAGCCGGACACTGTTCGGCCGGTACATGGAACTTGAAGGAGAACCCGCCTTGCAACGCCGAAGACTATACACATGCTGGACTTATCGTCATTGAAGACTGGTTCGGGGGCTACTGAGGGAGTCCTAGACTAGGGGGTGTCCGGATAGCCGGACTACCACCATCGGCCGAACTATCATCGGCCGGACTATCATCATCGACCGGACTCCAAGACTATGAAGATACAAGATTGAAGACTTCGTCCCGTGTCCGGATGGGACTTTCCTTGGCGTGGAAGGCAAGCTTGGAGATACGGATATGTAGATCTCCTACCCTTGTAACCGACTCTATGTAACCCTAGCCCTCTCCGGTGTCTATATAAACCGGATGGCTCTAGTCCGTAGGACAACAACATCAACCCTTACAATCATACCATAGGCTAGCTTTTAGGGTTTAGCCTCCTCGATCTCGTGGTAGATCCACTCTTGTAACATCCACAATATCAATATCAATCAAGCAGGACATAGGGTTTTACCTCCATCAAGAGGGCCCGAACCTGGGTAAAACATCGTGCCCCTTGTCTCCTGTTACCATCCGCCTAGACGCACAGTTCGGGACCCCCTACCCGAGATCCGCCGGTTTTGACACCGACACTCATCATATAGGCAAATTCATCACTATAACGTTGGTCAGTACAGCCAAAGATAATATCATCAACATATATTTGACACACAAACAGTTCACCATCATAAGATTTAGTAAAGAGAGTAGAATCGAGTGAACCGGGTGTGAAGCCATTCTTCATGAAGAATTCCTTCAAAGTATCATACCACGCCCGAGGGGCCTGCTTGAGGCCATAGAGGGCCTTGTTGAGTCTTAAGACTTTGTCAGGATTCTTTGGATCTTCAAAACCTGGGGGTTGAGCAACATATACTTCTTCCTCAAGCTTACCATTGAGGAATGCACTTTTCACATCCATTTGATATAAAGTGATATTATGATGGTTGGCATAAGCAAGTAATATGCGAATAGCCTCAAGTCTAGCAACAGGTGCAAAGGTTTCATCGAAATCAATTCCTTCAACCTGTGTGTAGCCTTGAGCTACAAGTCGTGCCTTATTCCTCACCACAAGGCCATTTTCATCTTGCTTGTTGTGGTAGATCCACTTTGTGCTGATGATATTATGCTTGCGAGGATCTGGACGTTTGACCAGTTCCCAGACATTATTGAGCTCGAACTGATGTAATTCTTCTTGCATAGCCTGAATCCACTCAGGCTCCAGAAATGCTTCATCTACCTTAGTGGGCTCTGTGATAGAGACAAAAGCATAGTGCCCACAAAAGTTAGATAAATGTGAAGCTTTTGAGCGTGTGAGAGGACCTGGTGCTTCAATGTCATCGATGATCTTTTCAACTTGCACTTCTTTTGCAACGCGAGGATGAGCTGGTTGTCGTCGAGGAATTTGATCAGCATTTTCTTCAGCACCATTTTCTTCAGCATTTTCCTCAGGTACATCAGTTGGACGGTCTTCGCGTTCGGTAATGAATTATTCAGTAGATTTTTCAGTAGGAATAACATCCTCAGTAGCCATAAGCTTGATAGAATCTTCAGGTGCTGGTTCATATTGGGTTTCTTGTCAGTGAGGAGTTCATAGGCAATCTTCTTGAAGAATTTGTGAAGATATACTCTGTTGATGATGTGGCACGTGGTATCAATTGCATCAATCCAAAACCGATGAGGGGTTTTGTATTCATCAAGCATAGTGCGAGCCATCTCAACAAGAGTTCTGTTCTTGCGCTCCAAGACGCCATTTTGCTGGGGAGTATAAGGAGCAGATAATTCATGAGTAATACCAAGTTCATCAAGATAGCCATCAAGACCGGAATTCTTGAATTCAGTTCCATTGTCACTCCTGATGTGCTTGATCTTCACACCAAAGTTGGTTGAAGCCCTTGAGGAAAATCATTTGAAGACTTCCTACACTTCATGTTTGTAAGTAACTATGTGTACCCATGTGTAATGAGAGTAATCATCAACAATAACAAAGCCATATAGAGATGCATCATTAGTCACAGCAGAATAATGATTAGGACCGAAGAGATCCATGTGAAGCAATTCAAATGGTCAAGTGGTAGTCATGATAGTCTTCGCTGGATGCTTGGCCTTGGTCATTTTTCCAGCTTCACAAACACCACACAGGTGATCCTTGAGGAATTTGACATTCTCAATGCCAATGACATGCTTCTTCTTCGCGAGCATGTGCAGATTCCTCATGCTAGCATGACCAAGTCGTATGCCATAGCCAGCCTTCTGAAGCTTTTGCAAGTAAGCACACGGCAGGCTGTGGTCCTGTAGAGAAATCAACAATGTACAAGTATCCTCTCCTAAAGCCTTCGAAGACTTTGGAATTGTCAGCTTTCATGATCACAACACAATGATACTTGCCAAAGACAACAACCATATCAAGATCACAAAGCATTGAGACAGACATGAGGTTGTATCCCAAGGACTCGACAAGCATGACTTTGTCCATGTGTCGATCTTTAGAGATCGCAACCTTACCTAGACCCAATACCTGACTTTTGCGTTTATCAACGAAGATGATATGCTTCAGATGTGACGATGTTAATGGAGCATCCATTAATAGATTCTTATCACCAGTCATGTGATTTGTACATCCACTGTCGAGGACCCACTCATTTGCTTTGGGTTGATCATCCTGCAGATGAATTAGTGCAGCTTACAAACTCATACTTCATCAGTGAAGAATATGACATCAGTATCATCAGTTCAATTTCATCAATCAATAGCACAGATAAGCAGTATTGAGGATGTGTGAAATGAAGGTTCATTTCATCATGATTAGCCTGCGTCCTTTCAGGCATTTTGTCAGGCCCCCAGCAAATTATTCAGACGTTAACGCACGTCTGGAGGCCTGACCCTGCATAAGAGATTAATTCTTTTTCTTCACCACCCACATCTGGAGGGGTGGCAAAGAGTTCATCACTCTGCGAGCACCATATGAAAAAGGTGGCAAAGATGCCAAACCATTTCGTTTCACATAAGAGGGGTTAGGGTAAGCATATGAATAAGCAGAGAAATTCTTTGAGGACTTATGAACATAATGATTTGAAGAATAATGCACATATTCATAGCCCTTAGCTCTTCCCTGCGAAACAGAGTTGTTAGCACGATGATGTTCATATGAGGAGTTTGATCCTTTTGAGGAATTTGATCCATGTGAGGAATTTGGTCCTTATGAGGACTTGGATCCATATGAAGAATTTGGTCCATATGAAGAATTTGATCTGGGGTTCCTGTTCTTCACTGGTGGTGTCATGAGGACATTCACCTGAAGACTTTCAACATAACTTTTGGGAACCCAGATTTTCTTCATAGGGGAATCGTTCCTGCAGTTAATGTCAACATATCTAGCAAATACTTCACCATTCTGATTTTTGAACAGTTTATAGTTGGAGTCAAATGACTCATCAGAAGAATGAGGAGATTCACATGTAAAGCCAGATAAGTTAGATGGATCAACTGGAGGTCCCTTTGCAGCAACCCATGAGGTTTTGGGGTACTGCTCAGGCTTCCAATATGTTCCATCAGCATTGAGTTTCCTCTCAAAGGCAATACCCTCTTTCCTAGGGTTTCTGTTGAGGATCTGCTTTTTAAGCACATCACAAAGAGTCTGATGCCCTTTGAGGGTTTTGTACATGCCCGTCATATACAATTCCTTCAGCCCTGCATTGTCAGTGATACTAGCACTGTCCTCAGATAAGGAATTAGTGATAGCAGAGGCAGGTGAAAAATTTGTAATATTTGAAGCATTTGAACATTCAGGTGAAGAATTAGCAGATTCATATTCAATGCACTTTAAGCATGGAGGATCAAATTGTTCCTGAGTGGCGCTGATTTGTTGAGCAAGTAACGAATCACGCTCCTTCTGAAGATCTTCATAACTCACTCTTAACTTCTCAAGATCTTGCTTTCTTTGAAGAAATTCATAAGAAAGCTTCTCATGATCAGTTAAGAGTGTTTTATGATGACTCTGAAGATTGTCAAACTTAGACTGAAGTTTCTGAAGATTTTCAGTTAAGTCTTTAGTGCGGTCCATTTCTTCACCCAACATATCATCACTTTTGTCTAGCATGTTTCGAAGTTTTTCAATAGCCTTTTGTTGTTTCACAGCAATCTTAGCAAGTTTAGAGTAGCTAGGCTTAAGATTTTCATCAGATTCATCCTCACTTGATTCAGAGGAGGGGTATTTAGTTACCTTAGTAGCCTTTGCCATGAAGCAATAGGTGGGGCATAGTCATCATTGCCTTCATCAGCGTTGTTGGTGTTGCCATTTTCTTCAGAGTTGAAGATAGACTTGCTGACAAATGCGGTAGCAAGAGCTAGACTCGACACACCTTACTCAGACTCCTCGGATTCCTCTTCTTCCTCATTATCCTCAGATTCAGCCTCAGAATCCATTTACTTGCCAATGAATGCCCGAGCCTTCTTGGAGCTGCTCTTCTTGTGGGATGAAGACTTCGAGGATTTTGATGATGAGGACTTTGAAGATTTCTTCTTCTTCTTGGCATCATCAGAACTGTAATCCTTGTATTTCTTCTTCTTTAGTTCCTTGTCCCATTGAGGACAATCTTGAATGTAGTGACCAGGCTTCTTACATTTGTGGCATAGCCTTCTCTTATAGTCACTTGATGAGGAATCACTGCTCCTTGAAGATTTTCCAAAACGACCACGTCTTGAGAATTTCTGAAACTTCTTCACGAGCAGTGCTAGCTCCTGGCTCAATTCTTCAGGGTCACCAAGGCTACTACCAGAATCTTCACACTCAGATTCAGACACTGCCTTGGCCTTCAGGGCACGTGGTTTGCCATAGCTTGAACCATAGAGATCTCTCTTTTCAGCAAGCTGGAACTCATGAGTATTTGGCCTCTCGAGGATATCAGCAAGATCTAGTGACTTATAATTAGCACGCTCTTGTATCATCAGTGCCAGAGTGTCAAATGACAAATCGAGTGATCTCTGCAATTTCTTCACCACCTCATGATCGGTGATGTCAATGGCACCAAGTGCTTGAAGCTCATTTGAGATATCAGTGAGGCGATTGAAGGTTTGCTGAACATTTTCATTGTCGAGTCTTTTGAAGCGGTTGAAGAGATTGCGAAGAACGTCAACACGAGAGTCACGTTGAGTTGAGACTCCTTCTTTAACTTTGGAGAGCCTATCCCTGATAAGCTTAGTAGTTTCCAAAGCACTCACTCTACCATACTGCCCTTTACTCAGATGACCACATATGATACTCTTCGCTTGAGAATCGGTTGCTTGAATCTCTTCACATCAGCAGCATTCAGGGAAGGCGTGACTGAGGGAACACCATTTTCCACAACGTACCAGAGATCGTTGTCAATTGCTTCAAGATGCATTCGCATCTTATTCTTCCAGTAGGGGTAGTCCGTGCCATCGAAGGTAGGACACCCAGCAAAGACCTTGATCATACCTGTGGTCGACATAACAAAAACTCCAGGCGGTTAAACCAAAATTACACAGAACAAGGGAGTACCTTGCTCTGATACCAATTGAAAGTGCGTTATATCGACTAGAGGAGGGTGAATAGGTGATTTTTATGAATTCTTCACCGAGGAATTTGATGGTGAGGAAATTCCTTAGCGAAGAACTACTTCCAGCGGAATAAGTACTCAGAAGTAAGCATAACAGAAGACATGCATGGTCATCATGATGAAATGAAGACAATTACAGAGTACAGAAAGCATAAACACAGGATAACACAAGACGAAGACAAACAGACTGAAGAAATTGAACTGAGGAAATTGAGAAAGTCTTCAGTCAAAGTCTTCAAACACATATATGAACAACTACTCAACACAGTAATGAGGAAATGGAAGAGTTGAGGAAATAGAACCAGTAGGGTTGGAGAAGACAATGATTTGATAGAGCAGTTCCAACTGCTGTCTCAGTTGTACGTCTGGTTGGAGCGGCTGAGTATTTAAACTCGAGGACACACAGTCCCGGACACCCAGTCACTGAGCACGCAGCTCAGGACACCAAGTCCTCACCGTATTCTCCTTGAACTAAGGTCACACAGACCTCGTCCAATCACTCGTGGTAAGTCTTCAGGCGACTTCCAAACCTTCACAGACTTTGGCCACTCGGCGATCCACAATTCCTCTTGGATGCTCTAGACCATGAGGCCTAACCGTCTGAAAGAAGCACAGTCTTCAAAGGTAACAAGCGTCGGATCCACGCAGGATCAATCTCTTCAGTGATGCTCAATCACTTTGGGTTTATGGGTGTTTGGATTTGGATTTTCCTCACTCAATGATTTTCACTCAAAGTCCTCGGAGGATGGGTTGCTCTCAAATGACAAGTGTCAGTTTCTCTCGGAGCAGCCAACCAGCTAGTGGTTGTAGGGGCGGCTATTTATAGCCTAGGGAGCAGCCTGACATGATAAGACATAAATGCCCTTCAATGATATGACCGTTAGATGGATAAGATATTTGGGACAGCTGGCGTGTAGCACAGCAATGGTCGGAAATTTGACTCTCAAATTCCTCAGGGCTATCATGTTCCTCACTGTGTAGGCAATCCGCACTGGCGAATTCCTAACTCCTCAGTCAAAACAAATTCCTCAGCGACCAGAAGAACTTCGTCTCTATCACTGAAGAAATTGACTGAACTGTATGAGATTTCCAATGGCTTCACTCGAAAGGATTGGTAGGTGTAGGATTTTGAGTTGAGCATCACATGAAAATTTTTCCTTAGTATTTCCTCGACCCCCTTTAACAGTACGGTGTTTCCTATGACTCAAGAAAGAGAAAAACAAAACTATGAAAACGAAAGTCTTCAAGCTTCATATTCCTCGCATGAATATCAAGTCTTCACGGACACACCAATTTCTTCACTTTCAAAGTCTCCATGAAAGTCTTCAGGAATACCAAAATCTTCAGTCGAAGATATTCATTTTTAGGGGTCGACTTTCTCTGTAAATATCAAACTCCTCATAGACTTATAAACCTGTGTACACTCATAAACACATTAATCCCTTAACCTATAAGTCTTCAATACACCAAAATCACTAAGGGGCACTAGATGCACTTACAGGCATCGAATTCCATGATAATTCATACCTGAAATAAAATTGTGATTTATTTGATATCTTACTATCGTATCCGCATCGAGCACAACCGAGCGCATCTATTTCCGGTGAGGCCAACTATCCAGAATCCTCCCGCATCTTAAATCCATTGACGCTTTTCTGTTATAGGCTTTGCTCTATGTAGATAACGAAATTAGCACCGCTAAACTTTTAATCTGCAAAAACCACTATAGAGTACTTTGGCCTGTAATTAGCAAGTCTTCCTTCATTGCCGCGCAAGTACTTCTCTTGCATTCCCTGAGATATAAAGTATATACTATCTCTACTTCCTAATCAGTTTGAAAGATTAATTCAAACTATGCATGCTCCTAATAAGGAGAAGTTCTTTATTATCTTGCATGTACTTTCACCAGAATGATTATTTTTGTTATACCTCACTGACCAATGATGTCGGGCTTTACTTCGTCGGAAATTAGCACATACCAGCTAGCGAATATTCAACATAAAAATATGATGGTTATAGGCACATACCTTTCATTGCCTTTAATCTTCAAGTTCTCCTCGATCTGCTCTCTACCCATGTTCGCACATGATCCAAATTTCTCTTTCGTGCTCATGAGTTTCTGATAACACGCTGATTTACTTTTATGTGTTCCTGAATAGAGTAACCAAATTAAGTGAAAATGGGTTTTCTTCTTGACTACATAAAGTAGAAGATGGTACCAGCATTTTCCGACAAAGAGGGAGGGGGAGGAAAGAATTTATTATTAGGCTACTCTAAGGGAGTCACATCTTTTAGATTCATCTTTACATGCAAGGAGAAAACTGTGATAATGCAGCCATAGAGGAACAAATCCAAAATACACAAAACAAATACATTGTAGCTATCATGAGTTTTGTTGTTGGGGTCAGGCAATTGAAGATTGTGGTCATAAATGCAGTAAAGCATGCCTCTACTTATGAGAGAACAACCAAAATTACAATAAACTCCACACTGATTATAAGTATATTGTTCGTACAAAATGCTAAAAAGGAAAATAGGTCTTCATAAATTGAAGATAGTTCAGCCACATCAGATTCAGCACTACACATAACTCGCGTACATATATGCATTGTTAAATACACTGCTAATCACATCAATACGAAAATTTCCTTTAGAGGTCTTGCAACTCTTTGGAAATAAAACAAAAGCGACCAAAGGGCAGCTTCGAATACCTTGCCTGCGGAGACCGTGCATGTCCAGCAATGAACCTCACCAGGACTCAATCATTTGGCATGAACAGATTGCTGGGCTGCAGCACACAACAAGAAGAACCAGTTCAACACGGAGTTAATTTGAAAAAACCAATGTCCAAGACAGTTTGTAGTTAACATAAATTAACATTATTGTTTCAGTTAACAACAAAAATTAACATTATTGTTTCAATTAACAACTCCTTTCTTGCACGGACATGTATTATGTGATCAAGCAGTAAAAAGCATTTAAGGGATTATCTAAGTACAAAATTTAGAGAGAAAAACAAAACTTTCAGACCATGAACCACCGATCTTCACAAAATAAGTTGTCTGAGGTTACTTATCTGCCTAAGAGAGCGTGTACTGCATGTCGATGATGCCCATTTGCTCTATAGGATCCTGCACAATTTACAGATGTTTTTCCACTATCATGCGCCCATGGACGAGGCACCTTTAGAAGTGTTTGGCATATTATGCATCTCCGAAAATATTGTAATCAGACCCCATGCGTGGAACAGCTTGTTCTGCCTGATATATGTGTGCAACATGTCAGATGCAAATAATTCGATCAACTAATTATTTAGTCTAACCAGCATTGTGCTAAGCAATCAATCAATCAATTTATGTACTGGTTCATATGCCAACACATCTACAAACATCCTTGGTAAATACTGGAGCCAACACCTCCACAAACCCATGTGAGCTGCAACCTCCACACACAGAATTGCATGCTATTGATTGAAGGGGAAGAGTAGCTATACCTGGTACGGCTCTATGGACTGTTCTCATCTGCGTCGACCTCATCCGAAGCCTCGACGGCCACATGTCTGTGAAGCCGGTACACCATCCTGCTCATGTCGCTGGCACGGCAGGCTCGACAAAGGAAACGGCCACGAGGCGGTAGAGGCACGGCAAGGACCCGTCGCCGCTGGCGGCGGCGAGGACAAGTCGAGCACTACCAAGCGCGGCCGCGAGATTGGCGAGGTCAGCGCGAGCAGGGCAGTCGGCGAACACGGCATGGGCAGGGAGGCGGCGAGGTGCTTCCTAGGAGAGTGAGCGGCGGTCGAGGAGGCCGAGGATCAGGGTGAGGCGGAGGCTGCGGCTAGCGGCGGTAGAAGACTGTCCTTCCACCGCCGGCGGTGGCGACCTTTGTGTGATGTTGGTCGCTGGTTGTGTGCGCATCTAGCCGCCGTCGGATGAGTGGAGGGGAGCTGGGGAGGGGATGAGAGGAGGCGGCGGTGCGAGACGAGGTCGCCAGCTGTGGGGGCGAGAGCGGAGGGGGTGGAATGGGTGACTCGTCGAGATCTGGCATCGTGAGTGGACTGGGAGTCTGGGAGTGGAGAGAGTGAGGGGATCAGGGGAGGGAGACAGGTGCTGGTTGGGCTTGGGTCGTGCGGGGAAGGATAGGTTGGGTGCTGTTTTTTTAGGGGGTAGATTGGGTGCTGGTTGGGCCGTGTTTGTAGCTGATTTGGGCATACAAAAACATATATATTAAAGTGTATACATATATTAATTAAACATGGAGCATACAAAAAAATATTTTTTATACTTATTAGATATATTGAAAGTATCACACAAAAAACGCAATTTTGAGAGAAGAAACCGAATATACTTGGTTTGTGTTGGATTGCTTGCATGATTTTATCTTTTGTCGGACGATTTTCCTTAGCCTATATAAATAAATTAAAATGATTGAAGAAATTTCATATGACTGCTTATTTATATAAGAACATTATAGTTGGTTATTTTCTCCGAGATAAATGCAACATCTTTTTTTATAATATGAAAAACGGGTTTTCTATTTTACAAAATAAAATAGTTGTGTTAGTTTCACTTTTATTTTCATTTTATATATTATCTATGTTTCTTTCATCGGATATAAAAAGTGATGGGTTCCGACATACACACTGATGTAACGATGGCTGACCTGACTGAAACACTATGAGAAGAGGTGCATATAGCTAATCTTTGTATGTATGTTATACATGATAATACAAAAGGTGTATTCTTTATGTATTTTTTTCAGAATATAGGAGACATAGATATGGAATTTGGAGATGCACAAAAAGAATCCATCGACAAGGGTTCCGAAGCGACGTCACTAAAATGGGGCTTCATCGAATTTTTTACAACATAATGATGTGGAAGCGGTGATATCTCATAAAAAATCAAAAAAGGATGCCAATTAAATGTTACCGCGCAATGTATTTTTTTTCAATGTTGTTATCGATCTTTCCTTCGTCATATTGCCTAATTCACTCGATTTTGTATCATGCCAACAGACTATATTTGTACACATTGTTAATTTTCCATTTTGTGATCACTTTACATTACAAATGAAGTGAACTTGAATTATTATGCACTTGTGACCATGTTACATTGTCTCTATATATGGTCTCTACCTGTGAAATTTAGCATGCATTATCTTTACACAACTTTAGAAAAATATTTCAGAAGCCCGTGGCAACGCACGGGCATTCTACTAGTCGGGTATTAATTTCCCACTCACATATTTTCCCAGGGGAGGAAATTTGAAGTATCGGGTATGTCTCTGCTAGCCGTAGAAAAATGATCAAAGATTAAAAGTGCACATATTATTTGAATCGCCTTTTTTCACGCAAACTCATTCAAGTCTATACATGGGAGGAAACAAATTGCAAGTTATCAAAAAGAATACAAACAAACATTTTAAATAAATCAAAATGTCATGTGTATCTTCTCTCGTAAATTCGTTTGCTCTTGCCGCGCAAGGTATCAAGAAACCCATTACTGCATGTAAGGATTTAGATTAACCTAGTTCCGTTTGAAGCCGCATGCGGCAAAAAATATTCTTTATGTAGCCTGGCACAGAAAGAACATATAAGAAGAATCAATTCGATATTGCGCATAATTTCTTATGCTAGATTAACCGTGTATAACCATACCTGTAGGAGACGGCCGTAGAGACATGCATACCTAGTAGAGCCTTTAAAAATGAACAATACCATACACACGTACCTTGATAGATGACCTTGTCAAATCATCGTCGGCCAGCAAGATGCACAGAAACCCCGCAAAAAAAGCAAGATGCACAGAAGGCGTATATACACGACGGCAGCAACGAATCATCTGGGTATGCAGTGCGTGTAGAAGACGATTGAGAGAGAGATGAATGAATCACGTAGGTGTGCAATGCGTGATGGAGTGGTTGGCTTTGGTCCATGTTTAATTGCTCCAACAAATTATGGCAAGTATCGTGGGGCCATTTTCTTGGTAAAAATCAAATTAGAAGGCAACTTTTATATTTGGAAAGAATAGAATTAAAGAGCAACAATATAATGCGAAAAATATGGAAAGGAATAAATCATATACATGCAACAATATTTGGAAGCTAGGAATCCATTACAAATTGGAACGCATGCAATATTTAAGAATCGCTAATGAATTTTGTTAACGGGTTGCACCATCCAGAATCCGATATGTATTGGTTGAATCATAGATTGACCCAACGGTGGACGCTTTAGGTGCCCAGGCACCTAGGTACCCCAAACATTTTACCAATAATGGGATCAGAATAATATTCTGATCACAACATGGACTTCCCGAGTAACGCGCCTGACCTTCTCTGAGTACTAGGTTGAACTTCAGCTAAAAGGTGTCTAAATGGGGCTTGCGATATATTGTTGGAAAGCTATGGTCATCAGTATCATGACCCAAGTTAAATTTTTGGCAAAATGTGAGCGATTTAAGAGCAGTTTTGAAAACCGTTTTTTCTTCATACAAACAACGTGAATCGTATTTTCGATCGCATTTCCAAACCGTTTATCGGAATGAGGTAAATAATATGGCATTGGAAAACTGCCGCAAAACCGCTCCTTCGACATGTTGAAAGTTTTCTCTAATTCCCCATAGATAAAAGAGTAACTTGGAAAATCGTAAAATTTCTCAAACCGAAGAGTCAAGTTCGTATTTTCAATATAATTTCTAAACGGCTAATCCAATTGAGGCAAATGATATTGCGTTGGAAAGATTGTGAAAATGCGCTATTTTTTCATGTTGAAAGTTTTTTCTAATTTTGAACGGTTTAAAAGTAATTTAGAAAATGGTATAGGTTCCACCAGGTTTGTATTTTCAAGCTAATTTTTTAACGGTACGTCCGCATGCAACAAATGATATGGCGTTCGAAAGCGTGAGGAAATGCGAAACTGTTTTGTATATATTGTTTCTCTCAATTCCTTACTGTTTTAAGTCTATTTTGAAAATGGCTCAAAATGTATTTTTGGCATAATTTCTACAAACTTTATCAGAATGGGGCAAATAATATACGGCTAAAAAGCTACAGAAAATGCGAAACTTTTTCATGTTAATGGTTTTCTCTGATTCCTAGCCGTTTTTAAGTAATTTCAAACACAGTGAGATCATGCGTTCTGCCTTTATCGCGAAACGAATTCTTGGAAAATGCACCGCGTGAAGAACTTGAACTTCTCGGCATGTCTACCTGAACTTCCCTTTGTTTTTCACGTGTTTTTTTTTGCTTGTAGATCTCCATCCACTGCTTGTAGCTCTCCATTCATTCACTGGAATTGAGCAGGTGATATACCGATGGAAAGCTGCTGTAAACACGCAACTTTCCCGTGTTGATTATTTTTTCATACTCGCGGCGGTTTAAAAAAATTCCATCTGAAATTCAGTCAGTGTAGTAGTTGAACTTCCTACTGTTTTCACGTTGAACTTCTGTGACGTATTTTTGTTTGTAATTTTCTTATTCATTTTGTCAGCGTTACACGAATGATATTCCTTTTTACAAACCTCACTCACAATAATTTTTTTAACTTTCCCCGACCGAGGACTTGAACTTATGACAAAAAATTGGGACCTTGCCTTTTAATTCATTTTTCTCATATCAAACACACGCCATGCACTACATGAACCTTTTCCATTTTTATAATTTAAATTTTTTATTTCTTTTTGAAATCAAATTGCTCCCAAATAGTAATTGAACTTCTTTGTGTATTGAGAGAATTATTTCAAAACGTAGAAAAACAATTTCTTTTTTATTGTTTTCGAACATGGAAATACAAGGTGAACCTCTCTCGCAAGAATTTTTGAACTTCCCCGGACAAAACACTTGAACTTCTTGCAACAAACCTTTTAAGCGTTTTGTTTTCTATTCTTATATTCTTATATGAAACGCATTCCATGTGGTAGTTGAACTTCCCGCTCTTTTCACCTTGAACTTCTGTCACGTTTTTTTGTTCAACCTCTCTCACACGAATTTTTGAATTTTCTCGGGCTGAGCACTTGAAATTGTAGCAACAACACTATCAACCTTTGCTTTTTTCATTCTTTTTTAATACAAAATGCACACCGTGTAGTACGTGAACTTCTGGCAGTTATCAGTCTGAACTTCTCTCGGTTACGTGAATATATTTGAGTTTTCTTATGAATTTTTAATCTGATTTTCTTAATTGTTTTTTATGAATATTGAAGCGCTCTATTTTTAAAAGTTGAACTTCTTGTTATTTATTTTTTGAACTTCTTGTTTCCATTCTTTAATAACAAGGAAAAATCTGAGTTATCTATAATCATTGAATTTCCCCATCTTTTTAATATGGACTTCAAGGGTTTATTTCTTAATCTTCTTTATGAAATTTTGAAGCCCTCTATTTTTAAAAGTTGAACTTCTTGTTTTTATTTTTGAACTACTTGTTTCCATTCTTTAATAACGAGGAAAATTTTGATTTTTCTATAATCATCGAACTTCCCACTGTTTTCACCTTGAACTACTGTCACATTTTTTTGTTCAACCTCTCTCATGAAATTATTTGAATTTCTCGGGCCGAGCACTTGAACTTCTAGCAACAAAAACTTCTTGCTCAATTGTTTTTCAACTTCCACATTTTTAGAATATCAACATCCTCATAAGTTTTTTGACCTCTATTTTTTAATCCAATGTAATATTGCACTTTTTCATATTATATTTTAATTTTTTTTACTTGTTTCTTTATTTAAATTTCAACATCTTCATTTTATTTTTTAGTCACGAGAAAAAATCTGAGTACTTTATTCACACCGAACTTCACCATCTTTTAAATTTGGACTTCTTGTTTTATAGTAATGGGAATAAACCTAGTTTTTAGTTAAATCGAACCGCTCTCTTATTTTAATTTGAACTTCGAGACTTTTTATTTAGAAACAGTGAAAATCCCTTACACTTTAGTTTTTCAAATTGAACTTTATACTTACTTCTTCATGAAATGAAAAGAATCTGATTTTTTTTGTATACATCGGACCCTCCATTTTTTTAAAGTGAACGTTTTGGCTTTATAAACATAGACCCACTTCATTTTATAAATTTGAACCTCTAGGTTTTTCACAGAAAAGGAGAAAATCTTTTTTATAAAGTCTTTTTAAATTGCTATGTTATTTTAATTTGACCTTCTAGGTGTTATTTAAAACCATGAAAAAATGTTTTCTATTACATATATTGAACGGCTTTGTTATTTTAATTTGAACTTTTTGGTAATCATTTTTCAATAATGGGAAAATTCATGGGATTTTTTTAGTACAATGATAACATTTTCTTCAAAATCTCTATTTTTATCAAATTTGAACTCCCCAAGTTAACACTATTATAGTTGATGCTTTGTTTTTCTTCATGGTATATAACCATCGAACTTCCGTGTTATCTTAAATTGAACTTCTTGGTTTTTATTTTTTAGGAACTGGAGAAATCCAAATTTTATTATAATACTGAACCGCTCTGGTATTTTAATTGAACTTCTAGGTTTTTTTAGCAATGGGAAAATTTTGCTTTTAAAAAAAATAAACTGCACTATATTTTTAGTTTCACCTTCCCAACTTTCTAATGAATGTTGGACTTCTCCATTATTTAAAATTGAACCTCTACGTGTTTTTTGAAATGAGAAAATTGGACTACAAGGTCATAACACAAGGAGTTGCAGCCAAGCGCCTTCCATTTCTACAAATTTGATTAATGAACACAATTTTGGCCTGCTAAAAATCAACACATTGGACTACAGCCATACTAATTACTCACAGAAAATTTGATCGTAACACAAGAAAATTGTGGCCTTGCAAAATGCTTTTGGAGACGGTTAACCTTCTGTGACGAAGAACAAGGATATAAAGAGTACGACACACACACGAAGCACCCACACAGTGAGTGCACACACACATGCAAGACATAAGACCTAGCATGGACGCAGCAACACATAACACTATTTATTTTATTTTCTGAACTTCTGTTTAAGTCTACTTTGAACTTCTGAGTATCCTTTTACAAGCTTGAGCCATCACTATAACGCCCCGGATTCGATGCTCCAGGTGTCTGCCAGTTATTCGTCGGCATTGCCATGTCATTTGCTTGTGTGTTGCATTTTGCCATGTCATCTTGTGCATTTCATTTTGCATACGTGTTCGTCTCATGCATCCAAGCTTTTTCCCCGTTGTCCATTTTGCAATCTGGCACTCCTATGCCCTCCGGCGTTCCCCTTTTGTCTCCTGTTGTGAGCGGGTGTTAAACATTCTCAGAATGGACCGTGGCTTGCCAAGCGGCCTTGGTACACCACCGATAGACCGCCTGTCAAGTTTCGTGCCATTTGGAGGTCGTCTGATACTCCAACGGTTAACCAGGTAACCGTAAAGCCCTCTTTTGTGTGCAGCCCAACACCCCTTCATAACAGCCCATGAGCCCATCCTAACCCCCTCCCTGCTCTCGGTCATTCTATCATGATCGCGTGGCCGAAAACCGCTCCCCATTTGGACTCTCCTAGCTCCCTCTACCTATATATTTGCACCTCCCCGTCCAAATTTCGGGTCCAAACCCTAGTCTAAATCCTCCCCGGCGCCACCGGACGAAACCGCCGCTGCTGCCCGCGCCAATCGGGGCGCGCCACGTGGCACTCCCCACCGCCTGTCGCCGCCGGCCTGCTCGGGCCCGAGGCAGGCCCTCCCCGGCCCGTGCCCGCTCCCGCGCCGCCCGCCCTCGCCTCCGCAACGGCGCCCGCCTCCGCCGCCGCCCGGTGACCGCACCGCCCCTCGCCGCCCAGCACGCCACCGGCCACCGCCGCCCTTCGCCGCGCTCCGCCAGACGCCGCCGCGCCCGGTCGCGCCTTCCCCGGCCGGATCCGGGACGGGACCGACCGGATCCAACTCCGGCGCCGCCTTCCCCGTGTTCTCCGGCGAGACCCCGACGAGCTCCAGCGAACCTCGTAGTCCGTGTCCGGGTCTACCCTAGATCTCGGAGAGGTCTAATTCTTCCAAGTCCTTTTTCTTCAGTATTTTTAGCTCATGTTCATCGCATCATAAATCTGCATCCATAGCTCCGTTTCATGCGCATGATATGACAAAATGTTCATTGTGAGATGCTTGTCTTGATGCCCTAATCATCGTTGCAAGAGTGTTATATGATGTTAACCTGCTGAAACTGTTATAACTTGCTGTTTTATCTTTTTCATTGCATTTTGTGTGTGCATCCTATGAGCATGATGTCTACATGAGTTTTGAGCTACATCATGCCTTCTTTACAGTGGTGCAATCCATGTATTTTTGTGAGTCTTGTAGTGAGTGAATCAAGCTTGTTAAGTAGGATACTTGCTGTTGCTGTTTTGCTAGGCTGAAATTGCTATATCATGATGCTATGTAAACCTGCTGCTACAAGTCATTCTATGCATAATATGGAGATGTTCACTAAGGATGTTTTGTTGTACATGTCATGCTCTATCCATCCATACCCCTGGTTGCATTTATAGCCTGCTGTAACTTGTTGTTATCTTGCTCCAAACTTGCTAAATAATGTTGATGTCAGCCTGTTAACATTAAGTTCAGTTTTGCCATGAGCTTTGCTAGTGATCCATGCACCCTATGAACTTTCTCTTGCCATGCTTAGCTTCATAAACAAGTCTTCTTACTGTTGGTCACCTTGTCATGCCATGTATTGCTCTGTGGTGAGTGTTACAAGCTCACCAACATGCCTACTTATTGTTTGATAGCTCTAAACATTGCAACCTGATGTTATTTCTGCCAAGTCTGAAACTGTTATTATTTGCAATCTTGCCATGACCTTTTGTGCATGTTCTAGTGGTTTCTGGAGATAGCTCAGTGTTCATGTTTTGTCATGCTTTACCTGTAATTCATGCCCATGCCTTTTGTTCTTACGTTGAGATGATGTAGCATATTGTTTTGATGCTTGCTAGATGCCTAGTTGCTGTTTTGGACAGCTTGTCCTTTAAACTTGTATAGAGTGTGTGTTGAACCGTTGCTCCGTTTTGAGTGTGCTCTATATGAAACTTGCTTGATTTTGCATGTAGTTTCATATTATCATGTTGCATCCTTGTTTTGGGAGTGTTTGATTGATGTTTGTATGCATTTTGCATCAATGCCATGTTTAACTTGTTTTGCTCATATCTTCTAGGCCGTAGCTCCGAATTAAATGAATTTTATATGAAACTTGACTAGAATCTCGTGTAGATCATCTTGGTGCATCTTAACTTGCTGTTTAACAACTTGAACATAAGGTTTATTCAGTTCGGACCAATTTCTAAATTTGCATATGAGGACTTACCGGAATTGTTACATGTTGTTTCCGGCCTCATATAAACTTGCTTTGATATGTTGCTCTTGTATGCATCATATCTTGCCATGAGTAGCCTCATCTAGCTTGGTCATGCATCATGAGTGTTTGTGCATCATGTCATGTATATGTGTGGTGTGTTTACCATGTTGTGTGCTTCTTCTCGATAGTTCCCGTTTCGTTGCGATCGTGAGGATTCGTTCATCTACGCTTGATTCGTCTTCGTGGCTTCATCTTCTTCATGGACTCGTTCTTCTTCCTTGCAGGATTTCAGGCAAGATGACCGCTACCCTGGATCTCACTACTATCATTGCTATGCTAGTTGCTTCGTTCTATCGCTATGTTGCGCTACCTATCTCTTGTTCCTCAAGCCTCCCAATTTGCCATGTCAGTCTCTAACCTTTTTCACCCTTCCTAGCAAACCGTTGCTTGGCTATGTTACCACTTTTGCTTAGCCCCTCTTATAGCATTGTTAGTTGCAGATGAAGTTGAAGATTGCTCCATGGTGGACAGGATTATGTTGGGATATCACAATATCTCTTATATTATTAATGCATCTATATACTTGGTAAAGGGTGGAAGGCTCGGCCTTATGCCTGGTGTTTTGTTCCACTCTTGCCGCCCTAGTTTCCGTCATACCGGTATTATGTTCCCGAATTTTGCGTCCCTAACGTGGTTGGGTGATTTATGGGACCCCCTTGACAGTTCGCCTTGAATAAAACTCCTCCAGCAAGGCCCAACATTGGTTTTACCATTTGCCTACCAACTATACCTTTCCCTTGGGAGTAATTAACCCAAGGGTCATCTTTATTTTAGCCCCCCCCCCCGGGCCAGTGCTTCTCTAAGTGCTGGTCCGAACCGAGTAGACTGCGGGGCCCCCTTGGGGAGACTCGAGGTCTGGTTTTACTCGTAGGATGTATCATCCGGTGTTGCCCTGAGAACGAGATATGTGCAGCTCCTATCGGGATTGTCGGTGCATCAGGCGGCTTTGCTGGTTCTGTTTTACCATTGTCAAAATGTCTTGTAACCGGGATTCCGAGACTGATCGAGTTTTCCTGGGAGAAGGTGTAAGGGCATATTTATCCCCAAGTTGTTTTGGTGATTGATGACATTGCTTTTGCGGACTAATCGTGTGCGTTAAGTTCTTTCAGAGATTCATCCATTGGCACGAGACGATTACCTCCCCTCGGTGTTTTATTCAAGACGGTGTAGCTCCTTCATTTCGTGGTTGGTGGACTAGTTTCGTAGGAGTCACCGTACTATCAAGAGGGGATCCGCTTTGGTGAGACTAGGGTGGAATCAACACGTACACATCCTTATCACACCCGACGTCTTCCTTCCGCATCATTGGAGCTGCCTTTTCTTCCGTACCTGCTCCATTTTGTCCCAGTGGTAGTATCGCGGTCCTCAGCGGTAGTACCGCCGAAGCTCTCCAGCGGTAGTACCGCTCCATGAAGTGGTAGTACCGCTCCAAGAGCGGTAGTACCGCTTATGTGCTTCGGCCGTAGTACTACTCCTACTCCCGCGGTAGTACCGCTCTAGGGCCAGGGCCCTGTCTTCCTCGTCAGCGCGGTAGTACCACTGGGTGGGAGCGGTAGTACCGCCCTGCCCTAGCGGTAGTACCGCACTGTGCGGGGATGTACAGTGGGGTAACGATTGGATTGATTCCCCCACTATATAAAGGTGTCTTCTTCCCCAAAGTTGACCTACCTCTTTCCCCCAAAGCTCCATTGTTGCTCCAAGCTCCATTTTCGCCCGATCTCTCTCCCTAGCCAATCAAACTTGTTGATTCGCTCGGGATTGGTTAAGAAGGCCCCGATCTACACTTCCACCAAGAGAAATTTGATTCCCTATCTTATCCCTAGCAGATCTTGTTACTCTTGGGTGTTTGAGCACCCTAGACGGCCGAGGTCGCCTCGAAGCCATACTCCATTGTGGTGAAGCTTCATGGTGTTGTTGGGAGCCTCCAATTGTTGTGGAGATAGCCCCAACCTTGTTTGTAAAGGTTTGGTCGCCACCTTCAAGGGCACCAATAGTGGAATCATGGCATCTCGCATTGTGTGAGGGCGTGAGGAGAATACGGTGGCCCTAGTGGCTTCTTGGGGAGCATTGTGCCTCCACACCGCTCTAACGGAGACGTGCTTCCCTTTAAAAGGAAGGAACTTCGGTAACACATCCTCGTCTCCACCGGCTCCACTCTTGGTTACTTCGTGCCTTTACTCTTGCAAGCCTACTTGTGTTATTTCCATTGCTTGCTTATGTGCTAGTTGTATTTGCATCATATAGGTTGCTCACCTAGTTGCATATCTAGACAACCTATTTGTTGCAAAGTTTAAATTGGTAAAGAAAAGCTTAAAAATTGTTAGTTGCCTATTCAACCCCCCCCCTCTAGTCAACCATATCGATCCTTTCAATTGGTATCAGAGCCTCGTCTCTTTTTAAGGACTTTACCATCCGAAGAGTATGGTTGAAGTCATAGATGATGTGGGAGGGCACTCCGGTGCGAATCCGATATCATCTACGGGAGATGGGGGTAACTCGATCTCACGTGAGGAATTCAATGTGGCCTTGGAAACATTGAAAACCTCCATGACGACCGAGGTCAAGGACATGTTTAAGGAATTTCTAGAAGGACTCAAACAATCTACCTCGCCGATGAAAGTGGGTGATCCCACTAACAAGGTGACAGATGCTACCTCCGGCAAGGGGGAAGCTAACAGTGAAAAGAGTCCTTCTAATAGTGGTAGAAATGGCACCGGCATCTTTGCCCATGTGGAACCCCCAATTTATGGAGGGCCGATCCCCTCCACGCATTTGAATCATGCCGTTCCTCCTCCTAAATATGAGAAACATGAAGATTTTGATTCTTGGTTTTATCGCTTCAAGCGTTATTTAAAACATGTGAACACTAACCTTTGGAGAATCATTGAAGAAGGTTTCTATCCTCATGACCCAAGCAACTTCACCCCTCGAGAAGCCGTGGACAATCAATTCAATGAGAGTGCTCTCTTCATCATCCAAGATGCAATCCTTCCCGAAGATCTCCCTCATCTTCGACCTCATGCCATGGCTAAAGAAGCATGGAAATGTGTTGAGTCTCTCTATCGAGGAAGTGCTAGCATTCAACGCTCCAACTATGAAGTGGTGCAAGACGAAGCCGATGAGTTTGCAATGAAAGAAGATGAAGAACCTCGTGAGCTCTTTCGAAGAGTGACCAAACTCGCGGTCTCACTCCGAGATCATGGAAGCAAGGACACAGATGACAATTGGATCAAGCGCAAGTTCCTTAAGGCCATGATGCCCTACAATAAGGCCATGTCCTCCATCATTCGTCAAAGACCGGACTTCCACTCCATGACCTCAAGTGAAGTGTTGGATGAGTTCGTTGCAATGAGAATCTTGGACAAGACCGCCGACAATGCGGTGCTCCGTTCTCAAAGAGCAAAGAAGCCCAACCTTGCTTTGAAGGCCAAGGTCATCATGGAAGAAGAGGAAGAAGTGGAAGATGAGGAGAGCAATCCTGAAGACGCCAAGTATGATTATCATGAGCACATGGCCCTTGCTTCAAGACAATTTTGGAGCAAGAAGAATACAAGACCCAACTTCAACAAGAACAACTCAAGTGGCGTGAAGGGCAAGCAACGAGTTAGAACTTGCTTCAACTGTGGCAATGTGAGCCATTTCGTTGTGGATTGTCCTTATGAGAAGCGGGAAGACAATAGTGGAAAATTCATTCGAAAAGTCAAAGCCAAGTCCTTCCCCAACAAGAACAACTTCGCCAAGAAGACTCCAACTCGTGGGTTGGTGGTTCAAGAAGAATACCAAGAGGATGACGATAATGATGAAAGTGGAGAAGCAATGGCCATGGCATCCATTGCCATTGCTACTACTCCCCCAGTGTCTCTCTTTGATTCACCCAATGAAAACATCACCGCCAAGTGCCTCATGGCTAAAGCTTCAAACAAGGTAACCACCATCATTACTAATCCCTCCTTGGAGGATTGCATTGATGAACATGTTGAGTCTAATGAGGAAGTGAATGAATTTGAGTCTTTTATGAGTAAGCTCAAGGGTAAGTCCAAGAAGCACTTTGTTGCTCTCTTGGAACAACTTGGTGAGGCCAATGACATGATCGAGGCTCACGAAGAAACCATCTCTAAGATGGAAGGTCATAGTCGTGACTATGCCGATGAGATATCGGATCTCTCTAATGCTCTCGAGGAAGAGCGTGTGCATCGTTTGACTTTTGAGGAGTCACACAATGATGACCATGCTAAGTTAAAGAAAGATCTTGATCATGCTCTTGTCGTGTCTCGTGTGCTAACTTCCGAGAAGGCTAAACTTGGGGTTGATCATGCTAGACTCAAAGAGGAGTTTGAGATACTTGACAAGGCCCACAAGGTCTTGAAGGGTGCTCACGCTAACCTCAAGGAGTCTCATGCTCAACTCCAAGTTAAGCTAATCAAGGAAAAGGCCACCTTTCCTCATATGGTATTAATTGATAATGCATGTGCTACTAACCCGTGTTGTGAGCATGTGCATCTTGTGGAGGAGAATGCCAAGTTGAAGGATCAACTTGAGAAAGGCCTTGTGACATGCATTCAAGGTGAGAAGAACCTCAACGACCTTTTGAGCAATCAAAAGGAAGTTGTGGCCAAGGAAGGAATTGGGTTTGCACCCAAGTCCAAGAGCAAGAAGAAGAAGAACAACAAGACCAAACGTCCTCCTCCTCTCAAGCAAACGTTTGTGAAAGAGGGAGAGGGTGCTCCTAAGGAGAAGAAGGAAAAAGTGAAGGGAGTTGATGTCCAAAAGGGCAAAAGCATTTCCTCAAACAAAGCCGGCGACTTTAACCCGTCATATGTGTTGTGCCGTGCTAGTGATGGACATGTTTATGCTAAATTTGTTGGTTCTCCTTATGAGTACATTGAATGGTCTATTTGGGTTCCCAAGACCCTTGTTACTAACATCAAAGGACCCATTACTAAATGGGTACCTAAAACCAAGCATTGATCTCTTGTAGGTGTTTGCTTCCGGTGGGGGATCATGGTTGCTCGATAGTGGAGCAACAAATCATATGACCGGGAGCAAGGACTTGGTGGTGGACGTGCAAGAGATTCCATCTATGCCCACCAATGTCGAGTGGGGTGATGCATCACATTCTAAGGTATTGGGTCTCGGCAAGGTTGTCATTTCTCATGATCTAACGATCGAGAAAGTCATGCTTGTTGAGTCCCTTGCATACAATTTGCTTTCCGTTCGTCAACTTGCACTCATGGGTTTTGCTACTTCTTTGATATTGATACCGTGGCCCTCTTGTGGAGCAAGACTCTTAAAGTAGCCTTTGTTGGGCATGTCGAGAACGGTCTCTATGTGATTAACTTTTCGGAGCGACCCACTAAGACCGCGACATGCCTAATGGCTAAAGTTGACGTGGGATGGCTTTGGCATCGCCGTTTGGCCCACGTCAATATGAGATCTTTGCAAAGTCTTCTCAAGGGGGACCATGTCCGTGGACTAACAAATGTTAGTTTTGCCAAAGATCGTGCTTGCAGTGCTTGTATCGAAGGAAAGCTTCATGAAAAGGCTCACCCTCCATCAACCATCATCTACTCGAAGAGACCCTTGGAGCTCCTTCACATGGATCTCTTTGGGCCTCCATCTTTTGATAGTCTTGGAGGTAGAAAGTATTGCTTGGTGATTGTGGATGACTATTCAAGATACACTTGGGTATACTTCTTCAAGAGGAAGAGTGAGACTCAACAAACCGTCATCGACTTTGCAAATGAAGCTCAACGTCAACATAATGCAAAGATCTTGACAATAAGAAGTGACAACGGCACCGAGTTCAAGAACTACACCTTGGATGAGTTTCTCAGTGATGAGGGGATCAAGCATCAATATGCTGCACCTTATACCCCTCAACAAAATGGTGTAGCGGAGAGGAAGAACCGGACGTTGATGGATGCGGCAAGGACCATGATGGCGGAGTTCAAGTCTCCATACAACTTTTGGGCCGAAGCCATCAACACCGCATGTCATGCATCCAATCGGCTCTATCTCCGCAAAGGCTTGAACAAGACCCCTTATGAGATACTCACCGGCAACAAGCCCAACCTCAAGTACTTCCGGGTGTTCGGTTGTAAGTGTTTCATTCTCAAGAAAGGTGTTCGTTTGTCTAAATTTGAGGCTAGAGCTCATGAGGGCATATTTGTTGGTTATGCTACAAACTCTCATGCTTACCGTGTTCTCAACAAGTCCACCGGACTCATTGAGGAGACGTGTAACGTGGAGTTTGATGAAAATAACGGCTCCCAAGTGGAGCAAAGTGGTACTTGTGATGTAGGTGATGAAATTCCTCCCCAAGCCATAAGAAGAATGGGTATTGGTCAAATTCTACCCATTGAGGAACCCCTTGTGGCCGAAGGAGAAGGACAATGCTCTACTCAAGTGGAGCCATCACCTCACCAAGACCCACACGCTTCCGAAGAACAAAGTGAAGGCCCTCAACCTCGTGAACAAGACCAAGGGCAAGATCAACCTCAAGATGGTGGTGAACCTCTAAATGATGCCCAAGGTCAAGTTCTCCCCCTCGAGCAAGTTCAAGATCAAGAGCAAGCTCAAGATCAAGAACAAGCTCAAGACGGCGCTCAAGATGATCAAGTCAACCCTCCTCCTTCCACACCCGAGGAGGAATTAGAGCGTCGTGCCGCGAAGATTGCTTCCAAGCTCACCACCCAAGGCCATCTCATGGAAAATGTGGTTGGAAGCCTAAGAAAGGGGGTAAGCACTCGTAGACAATTAGCAAACTATTGTGAACATCACGCGTTTGTCTCTTGTGTTGAACCCCAAAAGGTCTATGAGGCGCTCGAAGACTCGGATTGGCTCAATGCCATGCATGAAGAACTCAACAACTTCGAGTACAACAAAGTATGGAGATTGGTGCCAAGGCCATCGGGGGACCACAACGTCATTGGAACCAAGTGGATCTTCAAGAACAAGCAAGATGCTCATGGGAACATCGTTCGCAACAAGGCAAGATTGGTAGCACAAGGCTACTCCCAAGTCGAGGGTATCGACTACGGTGAAACCTTTGCTCCCGTTGCTCGTCTTGAATCCATACGTTTGTTGATTGCCTATGCTTCCCATCACAACTTTAAGTTGCAACAAATGGATGTGAAAAGTGCTTTTCTTAATGGTCCTATTAATGAGTTGGTCTATGTCAAGCAACCCCCCGGGTTCCAGGATCCCTACTTTCCGGATCATGTGTATCAACTCGATAAGGCACTCTATGGCCTTAAACAAGCCCCACGTGCGTGGTATGACCACCTTACCGAGTTGTTACAAGATCGTGGATTTGAGGTGGGGCTAATCGACCCCACTCTTTTTACTAAGAAGGTCAAAGGGGAGTTGTTTGTATGCCAACTATATGTTGATGATATTATCTTTGGTTCTCCTAACAAAGCTTTCAATGAGGAATTTGCCGCTCTCATGACCTCCAAGTTCAAGATGTCTTCGATGGGAGAGTTGAAGTTCTTCCTTGGTTTTAACATCAAACAAAGAAGAGAAGGAACCTTCATCAATCAAGCCAAATACACTCAAGACATGCTAAAAAGATTCAAGCTAAGTGATGTCAAGCCGGCTACTACTCCAATGCCCACCAAGTGCCAACTTGACATTGATCCCAATGGTAAAGCGGTGGATCAAAAGGTATATCGCTCCATGATTGGCTCCTTGCTTTACCTTTGTGCATCTAGACCGGATATCATGTTGAGTGTGGGGATGTGTGCACGGTTTCAAGCCGCACCGAAGGAAAGTCACTATGTGGCGGTCAAGCGAATCTTTCGATATTTGGCTCATACCCCAAACTTTGGCTTATGGTACCCAAGAGGGGCAAACTTCAAGCTTGAAGGATTTACGGATTCTGATTGGGCGGGAGACAAAGTGGATAGGAAGTCCACTTCCGGGGGGTGCCAGTTTCTTGGGTGCTCTTTGGTGAGTTGGTCTTCCAAGAAGCAAAGTTGTGTGTCTCTCTCGTCCACCGAAGCGGAGTATGTGGCGGCCGGTAGTTGTTGTGCACAACTCTTATGGATGAGGCAAACTTTAAAGGAATATGGTGTCATTTGTGACAAAGTGCCTCTTTGGTGTGACAACGAAAGTGCCATCAAGATTTCTCTCAACCCGGTGCAACACTTCAAGACGAAGCATATTGAGATTCGGTATCATTTCATCCGGGATCACATTAGGCGAGGGGAGATTGAGCTCAAGTATGTCAACACTCATGATAACCTTGCAGATATTTTCACAAAGCCCTTGGATGAAGCAAGATTTCGCGAGTTAAGGCATGAGCTAAATATCATTGATTCGAGCAATGTGACTTGAACCCTTGCACCCCCACCACACTCATCTTGTTGTCTAGTTTAGGTGTAGGCATGGACATAGGGGGAGTGTTGTTCTCTCAATGAACTCTCCCTCCCCCCATTATGCATAAAACGATCAACTCTTTCACATTAGCCATTTTTGATGGTACTTGTGCTTCAAAGACGAGTTTTGGTCATGGGCCCAAGGATAATTCTTCGTGGTGCCATACCAATTGACTCAAACATAGGTGGCTCCGGCCAGCGCCCTCTCTTGAGAGAGGCCAGAGCTCGATCTACTTTCGTGTGGTTGTCTTGAAGGAGTGGGTTCTGGACCTTTGTTAGTGTGTGTGTTTCCTTGTTGGTCTTTTTCTTCTTGGTCTTGCTTTCTCGTTTTTTTGTTATTGTTGTGCTTGAGCTGTTTGTCTAGAGGCATTTTTGGTTGCTGGCGGTACTACCACTGCTGGCGAGCGGTACTACCGCTCCAAGCGGTACTACCGCCCTCCAGCACGGTACTACCGCTGTGAGGCGCGGGCAGGGGGTTATATCGGGGCAGGAGGAGTTTTCTTCTCCCCCATACCCATTCGCACGCCCCCTCGCTCTGTTCCTCTCTCTCCAGCAATCGGCGCCGCGGGAGGGCTCCGGCGGATCTCCCTATCCGGGGCGTCCCTCTCCATTTCCTTCGGTGGAGATGATCCCCACCTTGTCCTCTTGCCATGGATGCCAATATTGCCCCCGTTCCCTCTTTCTTTTTGTCTAGATTTCCAATCTAGCATCTTAGGGGCAGTAGCAGTTGCATCTCTAGGTTTTTGGCCAAATCTAGGCTTGAGTAGGATGGAGAATGCTTCTAGGCAGTTTGGATTGATGTTTGGTTGGAGTATTTTTGAATTTGGTAGGATGGTAGTGCCGGATCTGACCACGGTAGTAGGAAACTATTGTTTCCCCGTCTCGAGCGGTACTACCGCCCTCTCCAGAGCGGTACTACCGCTTGGAGCGGTACTACCGCTCTCTATGGAGCGGTACTACCGCTTGGGGCGGTACTACCGCTAGCAGGTCGCGGACTACCGCCCCCTACCAGATTCCATCATGCTCTTACCTCTCAGTGATCTTTTTGCTCGTGTTTTGTGGCTTATGCTCGTTCTTTCCAGTTGTTTGCGTGTTCTTGTGTGTGGTTCCAGGTGATGAGCTTCCTGAGCATCCGGCTCGTCGCGTCAACCCCGGTTATGCCACGTCCAAGTGTTACCGCACCACTGAGTCTGCCGGAGGTTCCTCAAGTGCTCCACCTCCACCTCAACTCCAAAAGAAGACTGGTGTCAAGCCGAAGCACTCTGGCAAAACCGTGACAGAAATGCAACCCAAGGAGTTCTGGGCAAGGCGTCGCCGCAACCCCTATGAGGCTGACCAAGATCCCACTTTGGTCAACCGTCCGTTCTGGAACAGGTTCCAGTTTGCCATCTTCTTTGATGTTCTCAAAGCCAAGAAGAACCTCTTTGTCAACGTGCACTCCATCGACACCGACCATATGGAGAAGGATCCTGAGTACTTTGGTGAAGCTCTTGAGATGTGCACTCAACTGAACATTCTTGGGGTCATGCTATTCAACAAAGATTATGATGCTGATATTGTGGCTCAATTCTATGCCACGGTTCATCTCGGGACTGATGAGGACAGGACACTGACTTGGATGACCAATGGCAAGCTGCTTTCAGTCAAGTGGAAAGCTTTCATGGAGTTGATTGGGGTACAAGATCTAGGACTTGAGTCTGCTGTTGGCTTTCGCCCACACCGCAACACCAACGCCACTCACAAGCAAGCTCTATGGCCCTACTGCACTTTGAGGATCAACCCTGAGACGAAGAAGGAAACTTATGAGCTGCCTGCCTATCTAGATATTCTTCACCGTGTCTTCAGAGAGACTCTTTTCCCTCGTATCGGGAATCTGGATCAGGTTCACTCCTATCTCGTGGACATGCTTCTCTTTTGCCAGCGTCAGAAGGAACAGAACACCGGAGAGTCCCTGGATATTTCTCATGTTATGTGGTCTGAGCTGTTATCTGCTATCTCCGAGTGCAAGTGCCTGATTTACGGTCCGTTCATCACGCTGCTTATTGAGAAGGCCTGGGCTCGTGTCTATCCCAAGGTGATGCTGGAGACTGGGGAGTTGGTGTCTCACGACATCAAGCGTCTGAGGAAGAAGGATAACTGGGGCACTCAGGCCCCTAAGACTGGAGTTCCTTCATCTGCTACTGCCATGGAGACCAAGGAGGAGACTGGGGCTGATGATGATGATGATGATGATGACTACATGCCTTCTGAGGCAGAGCCCTCTTGGGCAAAGAAGCTCAAGTCTAAGATGAAGAAGTTGTTCTGCATGGAGGCTCACGGTCAGTACATAACTCATGTGGCTGAGAAGAAGGCTTGAGGTCGCCACAAGGAGCTCATGCGTTAGTTGGGTGCTACAGTCAACAGTGGATCTGAGGACCAGCTTACTGAGGAGGAGGAGTGGATTCAGCAGCACTGCCCGTGGACCGATTCTGATGTCGAGCACTTCCCGACCGACGACGGTGGCGCAGATGATCCCGCTGAGATCTGATGTGTGTGTCCTTCTACTGCTATCACCTGGAGCCGTAGCAACACTCCCTCTCCTTTTTGGTGTCTCGATGCCAAAGGGGGAGAGAGTTTAGGGATTTGTGCTTTCTTCCATGTTTGTGTTTTCCTCGCTATTTGCTTTGGTTCGTTTGTGTGAGTGAGACCTAAGTTGGTTTGTGATAGTGAGACCTAAGTTCCCGTCATATGATGTGAGACATGTGCTACCTTATCTTTCCAGTATCATTATCTATGTCATCTAACTTATGAGTTGCATGCTTATCTTGTTAAGTTATCTATGCTCCTCTCATATACCATGCTTAGGTGTTTGGTCCGTCTCTAAAATGTAGGGGGAGCGTCGATCCTAGTATGTGTGCCGTGCAGTCCAAAGCACTTATCGAGATAGCACACATCTAGGGGGAGCCCATCTACATTTTAGGACGGTGGGTTTTTGCGCTTGTCCTATATCTCTGTTATTTGTGCAAATCCCGTATTGTCATCAATCCACCAAAAAGGGGGAGATTGTAAGGGCATATTTATCCCCAAGTTGTTTTGGTGATTAATGAAAATGCTTTTGCGGACTAATCGTGTGCGTTAAGTTCTTTCAGAGATTCATCCATTGGCACGAGACGATTACCTCCCCTCGGTGTTTTATTCAAGACGGTGTAGCTCCTTCATTTTGTGGTTGGTGGACTAGTTTCGTAGGATCACCGTACTATCAAGAGGGGATCCCCTTTGGTGAGACTAGGGTGAAATCAACACGTACACATCCTTATCACACCCGACGTCTTCCTTCCGCATCATTGGAGCTGCCTTTTCTTCCGTAACTGCTCCGTTCTGTCCCAGCGGTAGTACCGCGGTCCTCAGCGGTAGTACCGCCAAAGCTCTCCAGCGGTAGTACCGCTCCACGAAGCGGTAGTACCGCTTATGTGCTTGGGCCGTAGTACCGTGGTTCCGCGCTACTACCGCCTCGATTCGAGACCGATGTTTTTCGTGTCGGGTTTTGCGGTACTAGGAGCGGTAGTAGTGGCGGTAGTACCGCTCCAAGCGGTAGTACCGCTCCTACTCCCGCGGTAGTACCGCTTTGGGGCCAGGGCCCTGTCTTCCTTGTCAGCGCGGTAGTACCGCTCTGGGGCCAGGGCCCTGTCTTCCTTGTCAGCGCGGTAGTACCGCTGGGTGGGAGCGGTAGTACCGCTCTCAGCGGTAGTACCGCCCTGCCCTAGCAGTAGTACCGCTCTGTGCGGGGATGTACAGTGGGGTAACGGTTGGATTGATTCCCCCACTATATAAAGGTGTCTTCTTCCCCAAAGTTGACCTACCTCTTTCCCCCAAAGCTCCACTGTTGCTCCAAGCTCCATTTTTGCCCGATCTCTCTCCCTAGCCAATCAAACTTGTTGATTTGCTCGGGATAGGTTGAGAAGGCCCCGATCTACACTTCCACCAAGAGAAATTTGATTCCCTCTCTTATCCCTAGCGGATCTTGTTACTCTTGGGTGTTTGAGCACCCTAGACGGTTGAGGTCGCCTCGAAGCCATACTCCATTGTGGTGAAGCTTCGTGGTGTTGTTAGGAGCCTCCAATTGTTGTGGAGATAGCCCCAACCTTGTTTGTAAAGGTTCGGTCGCCGCCTTCAAGGGCACCAATAGTGGAATCACGGCATCTCGCATTGTGTGAGGGTGTGAGGAGAATACGGTGGCCCTAGTGGCTTCTTGGGGAGCATTGTGCCTCCACACCGCTCTAACGGAGACGTACTTCCCTTTAAAAGGAAGGAACTTTGGTAACACATCCTCATCTCCACCAGCTCCACTCTTGGTTACTTCGTGCCTTTACTCTTGCAAGCCTACTTCTGTTATTTCCATTGCTTGCTTATGTGCTAGTTGTATTTGCATCATATAGGTTGCTCACCTAGTTGCATATCTAGACAACCTATTTGTTGCAAAGTTTAAATTGGTAAAGAAAAGCTTAAAAATTGTTAGTTGCCTATTCACCCCCCCCCTCTAGTCAACCATATCGATCCTTTCAAAGGGAATATCCTTCGTTGATCGCGAGAGCTTATCATGGTCTAAGTTGGGACACCCCTGCAGGGTATAAACTTTCAAGAGCCGTGCCCGCGGTTATGTGGCAGATGGGAATATGTTAATATTTGGTTGTAGATAACTTGACACCAGATCCGAATTAAAACGCATCAACCGCATGTGTAGCCGTGATGGTCTCTTTTCGGCGGAGTCCGGCAAGTGAACACGGTTTTGGGTTATGTTTGACGTAAGTAGGAGTTCAGGATCACCTCTTGATCATTGCTAGCTTCACGACTGTTCCGTTTGCTCTCTTCTTGCTCTTATTTGCGTATGTTAGCCACCATACTTGCTTAGCCGCTGCTGCAACCTCACCACTTTACCCCTTCCTTACCCATTAAGCTTTGCTAGTCTTGATACCCATGGTAATGGGATTGCTGAGTCCTCGTGGCTCACAGATTACTACAACAACTGTTGCAGGTACAGGTTATGCGATTATCTTGACGCGAGAGCGATGTTCCTTGTTTTGGAGTTCTTCTTCTGCTTCTTCTTCGACCAGGGGATAGGTTCCAGGTCGACAGCATGGGCTAGCAGGGTGGATGTGTTTGAGCTTCTATTTGTGTTTTCATCCGTAGTCGGATGATGCTCTCTTGTACTATGATGTTGTATTCGTGTGGCATTGTATGCCTTTTGTATGTATCCTCATCTATTATGTAGTGTTGATGTAATGATATCCACCTTGCAAAAGCGTTTCAATATGCGGTTCTATCCTTGGTGGGACCTTTGAGTCTCTTTAAGATAGTATCGCATATTGGGCGTGACAATCACGTTCCAATGACCCAAAATACAATTATCTAAACTCTGAAGAATAATATGACAACTCTTTAGGATCTTCTGCTAGTCATCAATGCGTATTTTTGTGGCCATGACGGATATGCATAGAATTTCAAACAAATATAAATGATATGATGCTCTGTAGGTATTTAAAAGCACACTCTGTGTCTACTACTAGCAAAGTTCCCAAAAGATCATGTTTCCCAAGTAGAATAGCACAAAAGCCACCAATGTTGAAATGTATGACAAACCTGTCCAAGAATTATCAAAAGAAGTTGATTAGTCTCAAAAGGAAGCAGACTGGGTGTGTTACTTGTCCAGAAACAAACAATAACAGAGCAAAGTAAGCCGATCAAGTTCGTACCTGCAGAGTAAAGGAGCTACATTTGTGTGATTTGCTCTCTGGTTCAGAGATAACACAATATGGTGAAAGAATTACCGTACTTTTTCAGACTGAACCCAACGCTTTTGCTTTCTCAGTGGAACACATACGCTACAAACAAGGTGTTTTGGACTATAAGTTAACTGTAGTCAATGTCGAAATTGCCACAATTCACCTCATAGCACCAACACAGAAACACTTCAGAAATTATAGCAGAACCCGTAGCCAAATTGAGCACCCGCACCGCATAGCTGCAGTCCATGGTGGAGTGGCTACATGTTAGGGGGTGATACATGATGCAATTTGTCCAGCAGATGCCTACATCCGCGGCAACAATGTCAAACATCCCGTCCATTTCTTCTACAGAAGGGAGCAGTAAAAATTAATGGCAGTTAACGCTGGCAGCAGAGAGATTTGATGAACTAGAGAGGCATTTATACTATGCACCTTTTATTAGGCTGCTTTGGATATTCCTCGTGCCAATCACGATGAAGAGCAACGTCTCATCTGCTAAGAGGCCAATTTTGCACCATCATCCATGTAAACCAGACTTCACATACGCCCAGGAAACAAGTGTAAGAGAAATATAGGTAAATCAATGAAGTAGAAGGTCGACATCACACATGCGCACAGGTCAGAGGGAAGGTGGTTGATGCTGCAGCTTGGTAGGATTGAGGGATAGCGACCTACGCAGTGAGCACACACAAATCAAACTGAATCGGTTGGCCATGCCGAACTTCACAGGCAGTCACAGGCGGTGCGGCCATAGATGGAAGAGGGAGGAAGCGCGTGCTAGTGCAGTGCGTCTAGTGGTTGCGCGGCAGCGGTGGGGATGCAGGGACGCGGGGCCGCAGCCCGCGGCGACCTTCAATCCGAGCCGACCGGAGCAGGGAGGAAACATGCGGTAGTGGCAGAAAGGTACACCGGGCAAGTGGGTCGAGGCGGAGCACGGCAGCGGGATCCAGGAAGGGCGGCGGTGGGATACAGGGAGGAGGGGCGATGAACAAGCACGTGGATGGTCTTCACCTTTGGCAGCGAGCAACGTCGGTGGGTGGTGGAGCAGCGCGTGGGGGTACAGGGTTCCTGGCGGCGCGTGAGGATCCAAGGGAGGGAGGCTGGTCGCATCGGCGGGAGGAGGCTGGCCGCGGTGGCCGGAGGTAGGTCGGCGCACGCGTGGGATGGAGGCCGGCTATGGCGGGGGGGAGGCTCGGCGCGGCGGTGGGACGGTGGTTGGCCGTAGCGGGGGAGGAAGGTTCGCCGCGTCGGCGAGAGGAGGCTGGGCACGGCGAGGGAGGGCTACTGGCCGCGGCGGGGAGGACGGCTGGCCATGGCGACCGGAGGTAGGTCGGCCCGGCGTGGGATGGAGGACGGCCACGGCGGTGGGTGGATTGGTCGATGTGGGGGAGGAGAAGTTCGTGGGTTAGATGACGGGCCGTTCCGGAGTGTATGGTGGGCCGGTTGGTTCGTGTGTTTCTGTCTATTACGATCTCGGGAACATCTGATCGCCCTATATAGACGCGTCGTGATCCTAATAACTATTCTGTATATATATATATATATATAATATATATATATATATATATATATATATATATATATATATATATATATATGTGACAAATGTTTCCTACAAGTAGTGGTAGTTACCACCACTTGTATTTTGTATGTTGTATGTAGTATCTGTTAAAATTGAGAGTATGTACGTATAGTATGTAGTATATAACAATGATTAGGTAGTATATATACTAATTTTTAGGTAGTATATACCATATTTTGAGTATGCTCTTTTTACGTACAAATATATATGTATGTCACAAATATAACAAAAACTATGGGTTTATATGTAATTTTTTTATGTAACTTGCTTTCAAATATTTTAGATATAGTATATGAATATATTCAAAATGATAAAGTACTATATATAGTACCACATGGTAGTATATGAGACATATGGGGTAACTACCACCAGGTGGTAGGATGGATTTTCCCTATATATATATACACACACACACAAACGGTCTATTCTGCTAATATTATCAGAATAACTATTCTGCACACCACTTCGGCACTGCACGCTCAAGAAAAGCGCACTGCATCATTTTGACGACGAGCACTGCAATAGAGACTAGTGAACTTCGTGTCGAAAAAAACTGCACGTGGTGTTTTTTCGGTACTGTTTTCGCTCTAATTTTTCAACTGTTTATCGGAATGATGCGTGTAATATACCATTGAAAAGCTATGGATTAGGCGCAACTTCGACATGTTGAACACTTTTCGAGATTCCACACGGTTTAAGAGCAGTTTTAAAAATAGTGCGGCGGATGACGAGTGGCAGCAAGCGTTTTTTCGCGTTTTTTTCTAAACCGCTTGTCGGAATAAAGCAAATGATAAGTCGTTGGATAGATATCGTCGAGACGCATCTTTTTCATATATAAATCTTTCTCTAATTCATTACGGTTTAAGAGCAATTTCAAATTTACTAAATTGCGGAATTCTGTTTTTCAAATTTTCGGTACTGTTTTTGCTCTAGTTTTTGAACCGTTTGTCAAAACGAGGCGTGTGATGCGCCGTTGGAAAGCTACGAACGAGGCGCAACTTTCATATGTAGGAATGGTTTTGAGATTCCTTACGGTTTTAAGTTAATTTTGAAAATCGTGCGGCGGATGACGAGTGGCAGCGGCTGTTTTTTCGTGAAATTTTTGCAAACCGCTGGTCGAAATGATTCAAACGATACGCCGTTGGAAAGATATCGACGAGACGCAACTCTTTAATGTAGAACACTCTCTCTAATTCCTTACGGTTTAAGAGCAGTTTCGATTTTACCGAAAAGCGAACACTCTGTTCTTCGCGAGACCAAAGTCGTCGTGTGTATTTCATTGGACAGAAGAACGCACTGCTTCAAACAGAAAACTGCACTGCATCGGATGGGCAAGTGCACTGCATGGTTTCTTTTTGTCGGACATAAACTTTCTCGCAAAAGTTTTTGTTGTCTTTTTTTCAAAAAAAATTTGAACGAGAGTGGACCGCAACACTCCCGAAAATGAACCGCAACACTATCAAAAGTGAACCTCATGAGTTTTTGTTGTATCTTTTTCATACTTATTATTAATTTTTTACGCGCGTTGACCAAGCGAGTGGACCTTTCATCGGATAGAAGAACGCACTGCTTCAAACGGAAAACCGCACTGCAACAGACAGTCAAGTGAACTTCATGATTTTTTTTTGTCGGACATAAACTTTCTTGCAAAAGTTTTTCTTGTCTTTTTTTCAACTTCTTTTTGAACGAGAGTGGACCGCAACACTCCCGAAAATGAACCGGAACACTATCAAAAGTGAACCTCGTGAGTTCTTGTTGTCTTTTTTTCACACTTATTAATTTTTTATGCGCGTTGACCAAGCGAGTGGACCGTAGGGACTGAGCGAGTGAACTACATCTAATATGGAAGTGAGCTTCTTTTTGTGATGTTTTTGTTTTGTGTTTACCAAGTGAGCTTCTTTTGTTTTTTTCTAACCTTTTTACGAACGAGGAGCACAGAGATGAGGGTACTTGACCTTTTTATTTACAAAACACATCCGAGCTGAATAGTCAAGGCTAGCGAACCTCATGTATTATTTATATAAAGGCATCTCAATTGCATAGTCGATGCTAATGTACTGCCTTTTTTCCTTTCTCTAACTTTTTAAATAACAAGCACGAGCTGGTACTGACAAGTGAAGTACAACCTCCTGCCCGTCATCCTATCCACTGCCCTTCAAGACAGGAAACATGTCGACAGTAACAATTCCCAAAACAAAAATGGTGCTGGCTTTCAGCTTGAGCTTGAGCTTCAGTGCGCCTTGCTCTTCTTTGCCAGGTGCGGAAACGCGCCGAGGATGTTGTGCGCTCTCAGGTCCTGCCGCGTCAAGATCCCCACAAGCGGAGATATCTGCACGCCAAAATCAATCCATCATCAGATCCAAATGTGCAAGAACAGGTTGATGATGCTTGAAAAGCCATTGGAGTAGATTTCGGACTCACCTCGGGGCCCTGGAACTTGGGCATGATGAGCATGTGCCGGAGCACGACGGAGCGGAACAGCACCACGACCTTGGCCACCGACATGGTCTCCACCACGGTGTAGGGCGTCGTGTTGGTGAATGGGTGGAGGTCGATGTACATCTCCATCTCCTCCGGCGTGAGCTCCAGGTCGTCGATCTTGAAGTTCTTGTCGGCGAGCTCCACCGACGAGAACCGCTCCCTGGCCTCCCACTCCTCCGTCCTCCTCTTATCCAAAAGGAACCACCGCTTCCTCAGCACGTGGACCCATCAGCCGTCAAGCCCAGGATGGGGAGGAGGCCGGACGGGGGAGTTGCCCCGGCCGCAGCGGTGGGGGTCCAGGCGGGACGCGATGGAGGCGGATCCCACCGGATCTAGCACATGGAGAGGTTGCTGTGGCGGGGCGATCGCCATGGACGGGGAGGAGGCAGTGGTGCTGGCCGGCGCTGGTGGGAGGGGGTGGATCGGAGGGGCTGGATCCGGCGGCGGGGCATGGATCCGGCGCGGCGGGGTGGTGGGGCGGGGATCCGACGGCGCAGGGTTGGAAGGGGAGAAGGTCGGGGGTGGTGGAGCCGTGGCGCGGCGGGGCTCGCCGGGGTGGGCGCGGTGGAGGAAGGGGGGGCGAGGCGGGGGAAAGGTGGAGCCGTGGTGCTCTGGCGGCGGCGGCGCCGGTAGAAGGTGGAGGGAGGTGGAGGTTTGGATCGGGGGAAGAGGGAGGTGGGTGTCGTGCGGGAGTTGGGGGTGGCTTTGTTAGTGGCAGTGGGGTGGTTCGGTTCGCGGTGCGGTGCGGGGAGAGGTGTTAGCAGAATAAGCGATTCGGTGGGCAGAATAAGACTCTTAAGGGTGTTATCATAATAGACCCACCCTATATATATATATATACTATTACTATTCATCACCCAGGTTGCAGAATAAGTTATTCTTCATTCGAGATAATCTTACGATCATTTCATAAATAAATTATGTTTCAAATACAAATAGTTACAGTCATATTGATTTGCTGCATAAAATTTGGCAAAAAAAAAAAGGTCAGAAGACCAGATAAATTACATTTTATGTACATTTTACGCTATATTTTTACATTTGTAATTTATGTAACATAAAATATTTTTTATTGTGATTATTTATTTTCTTATGTTCTCTTTTTACGTCTGAAATAAGACAAAATTTACGAAACGTAAAATTACAGTGCATTGATATTAAAATAGAGATGGGGTGAAGAATAACTATTCCTCACCCAGGATGACGAATAGCGCGAGATATATATATATATATATATATATATATATATATATATATATATATATATATATATATATATATATATATATATATATATACGCGATATATATATATAGTAACGCTAAACTAAGCTTGAGTGTAGAATACCTTATTCTACACCCCTAGTAACGCTCTATACAAAATATAGTAACTTAACATGTAAAATATAGTAAATTTTTTGACCATGTAAGAAATAAAAAAACTTGGATAGTAAAAAATATATCTCATAATTACTACATTTTACATAGCGCTTTACTAGATTTTGTACGTACCGTTATTGGGGTGTAGAATAAGCTATTCTACACTCGCGCTTAGAATAGCGTTACCCTATATATATATAAATATATATATATATATATATATATAATAAGATATGTATATATATAAATATATAATAGAAACAACATAAGGTTCCGTTAAACCTATCGTTCGTCCAACCATTTTATAGACCTTCCCACTTCCTATATTTTTTGTTTTCATTAATCCTATATCTGAATTTTCTTCCTCTTTCTTTTTCAATGTAAACTGAGTTTCTCTCAGTACTTTTCCCTAGAACCAACTCAACTGTCCCACGTCTAGCCTAAAAAATAATAATACCCCACGTCCTATTAACTCATCAAATTAAAATGATATTTTATTTTGTAAATTGAAAGTTCTTACAAAATAATAATAATAATTGTTTATATATAACTTGGCAAGTTAACTCCTAGTGATTGTGTACATAAGCTTGCAAAGATTTTACTCACCAATGCAGTAATAGACGTGCAATCGTGTGTTTATGTTTTTATAACATTCTCCGTCCAGCCCAACATGATATTTTCACCCAGCCCAGCAAGTCCGCGGATTTTGAGAAAAATGCAAATGGGCTTTAAATCTACCATATATATAAACGGGCTGCATAGATGCTACATCATTGTTTCACACAGCCCACCAAATGGACTAAAAAACAAATGGACTGGCTGACATGTGGGCCAGTAGGTCGAAGCCTAAACAAGGCGTTGGATTTACATCCAACGGCCAGCATTCTTCTTCAATCTCTCATCTTCTTCCCCCAGCGCTGTCGGGACCGCCTACTCCAGCCTCCAGCGTCCAGCGGCGTTGTTTTGCGTGCCTCGCAGCGAAACGCTACCCTGCCGACGGCCAGGCCATCCCTCCACTCTGCACCTCCTGTTATTCTCTGCCGAGTGTATGCCCACCCCGCACCTGAACCAGTCAAGTTTCCCACTCCTCTCCGCCCGCGACTCCATTGCCGCGTCTTCCCCATCTCCGAGTCGTTCCAGTCCGAGGCCTCGCAGTCGTCCACCTCCTCGGTGCGCACGGTGCGGGGTGGTCAACAAACGAGAGTCATCAGAAGAGGACTGTACGTGAGAGCCTGACGGATGGGACCCACGAGGTCCATGGTCGCACGCAAGGAAAGCTCCTCCTTATTAAGTTGTTTCCTCCCCCTAACAGCTAGGACCCATCGGCTGTATCTTCGCACGGAAGAAAGTGCCTCCTTGTTATGGGAAAAACACTATTCCTCCCGATGACAGGTGGGGCCCGGCAGATTTGGTGGCTGACTTGTGGGCCTACTAAGCAGACATGTACGCAAGGCTTTGTCAACTTAATCAACAAATGATCCTAGCAGCTGGACCGTTGGATGTTAATCCAACAGCCGTGCTCCTTCTTCAACCTCTGTTATTGCTCCTCTCTCCCGTGGGTGGCAGTGCTGCCGCGCACCCGAACCAGTCAAGTTTCCCACTCCTCTCCATCTGTGATTCCACTGTCGCGTCTTCCCCATCTCCAGATCGTTCCAGTCTGGGGCCTCTCCATCGTCCACCGGCCTTGGTGCGCTCGGCACAGTGTGGTCAACATGGTCAACAAATGAGAGTCATCGGAAGCCTCACACCACAGCCGAACCAGTGAACCCTCGTACTTCTCTCCGTGCGGGCTTCCACTGCCGCGTCTTCCCCAGCTCAACGTCGTCCCCTTCCTAGGCCTTGCTGTCGTCCACCGCCCTGGTGCTCTCGGCGCGGCGTGGTCAACGTGGTCAAGGAACGACTTCCATCGAAGAGTACTGTACGTGGAGAGGCTGACAGATGGGTCCACGGCGGCCGCAAGGAAGTGCCTCCTTATTACGCGCAAAATAATTATTTCTCCACCTGACAGCAGGGACCCACCGGACAGGCCACCGTATTTCGCGAAAAAACATTTCCCCCTGACTGCTGGGACCCACCAGCTACATCTTCGCACGCAAGGAAGTGCGTCCATATTACGGGCAAAAAAATGATTCGCCCCCCTGACTGATGGGACCCACCAGCTACATATTCGCATGCAAGGAAGTGTGTCCATATTACGGGCAAAAGAATGATTCGCCCCCCTGACTGCTGGGACCCACCAGGTACATCTTCGCACGCAAGGAAGTGCCTGACAGTCGGGACCCACCTAGTCGAAGCGTACGTAGCATTGTCATTCTGGTCGCGAACGTGTACGTACATACTGGTCGATGTAGACGTGCACGTGTCATAGTAGAGGCATGCACGCAGCATGTACACGTACATACAGCGGCCAGGGTGCAAAAAAGTAAATACGGCCACGTACGTACATACGGGCAGGATCTCGAATGCCTACTCGCACATACGTACGGCCAGGGCTCGTGTACATGGCTAGGTTAAAACGGAGAAACTGCGTCGTCGTGTTCATGGGGAGCCAACGGAATGCGTCATGTTCATCGAGAGGCAACGGAACACGTGGGAGCCAACCGGCTTGGACGGAACAGCCGATGGAAACGAGGCCTAGCGTACCGCATAACGGAGGAAACGGCCTTGTGTTTGACCGGCCACGTTCGAGACAGGATCCTCTTCATCGGGAGGGGTCTGGCGTACCGCAAAACGGAGGAAACGGACTTCTGTTTGACCTCCTACGATCGAAACGGGGTATGTTGATCGGTAGGGGTGTGGCATACCGCAAAACAGAGGAAACAGACTTGTGTTGGAGCGCTACGGTCGAAATGGGGGTCCTGTTCATCGGGAGGGGTGTGGCGTACCATAAAATGGGACTCCACGGGATATTGTTCATCTCCACCGTCGACCTCCTCTGGCCTCCACGTGCTACTGTTCATCCACCATCGACCTCCTCCAGCCTCCACCTACGACTATTCATCCACGGGCTCCTGTTCATCCAGCTTCCACCACGCGCTACTCCACCGTCTATTGTTCAACCAGCCCCCTCCACGGGCTCCTGTTCAACCACCCCTCCACGGGCTACTGTTCATTCAGCCCTCCATGGGGTCGTCCTGTTCATCCAGCCCCAACCGGCTCGATCGATCGGGGTCCTATTCATCCAGAGGTAACACCACGGGATCCTGTTCATCCACCCCCACTGGGAACTGTTCATCCAACCCCCCCCCCCAGCAACGCTCACTGTTCATCTAGAGGCAGCATCGATCGACTTCAGTTAGTAGCAGTAGCGAAGGAATCGCTCGTCGGGTTCAGTTAACAGCCATCGATCGATCGCTCATGTTCAGTAACGCGTAGCTTGCAGTGCAATCGCTCGGGTTCAGTAGGCGAACGCCTTGCTCTGGTTCAGTTAGAGCCCAACGCCTCGCACCCACGCGCGTGCGTGTACGAGAGAAATGCGCAAACCTCCGTGCATCGCTCGGCCCCGACCACCCACCGTAACCGGGAACACCCCGATATTTTCCTCACCCTCGCTTCTACCACGGTTTTTTCTGTCATGGACGGCCTAAAGAATATCAAGCTGCGTCTCCCGCCCGCCTAGGACGAAAAGCCCATTTTCTTTCATGATTTTTTGTCATAGAAGTAGGAGCCCACCACATCTATGATGATACCTGGTTTTGTCACAAATATCGTCATAGAAGTGTCATAAGTATGACAAAAAAATTCGTTCGGCCCAAAATGTCACGGATGTGTCCTTTTTTTGTAGTGATGCTAGATCGGTGTGACTTAGGATCGGGGTCCTGACACAAATATATGTTCCTATGACCATGAGATCATGCAACTCACTGACACCGGAGGAGTACCTTGTCTGTATCAAACGTCGCAACGTAACTTGGTGACTATAAAGGTGCTCTACAGGTATCTCCGAGGGTGTCTGTTGAGTTGGCATGGATCAAGACTGGGATTTGTCACTCTATATGACGGAGAGGTATCTCAGGGCCCACTCGGTAATATAGCATCACAATGAGCCTGCAAGCAATGTGACTAATGAGTTAGCCACAGGATCTTGTATTATGGAACGAGTAAAGAGACTTGCCAGTAATGAGAATGAACTAGGTATGGAGATACCGACGATCGAATCTCGGACAAGTAACATAACGATAGACAAAGGGAACTGCATACGGGATTAGTTGAATCCTTGGCATCGAGGTTCGACCAAGATCTTCGTAGAATATGTAGGAATCAATACGGGCATCCAGGTCCCGCTATTGGTTATTGACTGTGGAGGTGTCTCGGTCATGTCTGCATTGTTCTCGAACCTGCAGGGTCTACACACTTAACGTTTGGTGACTATATAAGTATAGTTGAGTCCATGTGGTGATTACCGAAGGTTGTTCGGAGTCCTGGATGAGATATCGGACGTGATGAGAAACTCCGGAATGGTCCGGAGGTGAAGATTGATATATTGGACGAAGGGTATTGGAGTCCGGAATTGTTCCGGGGGTATCGGGTGATGACCAGCATCACCGAAAGGGGTTTCCAGGGAGGAAAGATCCAGCCAGAGCAACTGTTTCACTCTTTGAGATCTCAGCTCCCCCTCCCCCTCCTCCTTCGGTAATACGTCCAAGGGCGGCCACCCCCGTGCTGCCGCCGTTAATCCTCCTCCTCCTGCTGCTGCTCGTGTAGGGGAGAGGAGGCCACGGCGCCATCACCATCGCCACCCTAGACATGGACGTAGACATGAGGGTGGAGGCAGCGCAGATGGGCGCGGAACCGGTGGCGCACGGGCGGCTGTTGTGGGCGACCGGCGGCGGGCGGAGGTACATCAGTTACGACGCGCTGTGGGGGGACGCCGTGCTGTGCTCCCGGCCAGGGGTTTCCTACTACAACTGCCGCGTCAGCACCACCGCCAACCCCTACACCCGCGGCTGCGAGTCCATCACCCGCTGCTGCGACGATGACCCTTCCTAGGTAACTACAGTAGTAACTGATTGCCAAAGCTGCTGCATCCAGAAGGCGGCCGCTGCTCGTTTCGTGTGTGTTTTGCTTGCTGGGTCAGTATTTTGCTGGATCATATATCAATAATATAATGTGTCCGTGTATGTACTACCTGTAGTACTCCTATATGTAACTAAGATTCGATTCCAATTCCCAAGATATTATTACACGGAGAAACCTGGATTGTATGGAGTGTTATATTATAGATCCAGACAAGGCTTGGTTGTGATCCCCCTAGTCTTTCCTGTATGTTTTTTGCTGGGTCAATAACGACTAACGGATGAAAAATGTATCCCACGCTAGGAGTAGGAGGCACTATTGAACTTTGCAACGATGCTGAAGCAACGGATGACACCACAAACAAGCTGTCACTAGTTTCCGGTTCGTTGCTGAATTGTGAATGACTACCTAGATAAGTTGGATTTTGTGTTGCTGACCGATTGCTGCTTGGGCCCTTCGCGCGGCGTCTTCTCTTCCTTTCATGAAGTTTGTTGTTTACGTATTCTGACTAGTCGTTTACAATCTCTCTAGATAGTTTCTTAGATGGAAACCTCACAGAGTAGTTAGTGTGCAGCCAGAGTCCAGTATGATATCACAATATTGAATAAAGCATTTGAATTTAAGCTAGTAGATATTGAGCTCTATGATTGAAGTGTCTCTGTTGAATACATCTAATCTGAACAATTTCACATTTGCTTCTCTGATAAGTAAGGTCTGTTTTCATTTACTGGTAGAAGATAGCGACAGAGTTTGAAGGTATGTGCAAAGATCTTCTCCTCTGTCGCCGTCCGCGACAAAGCTGTTGGGTGCATCCATCCATCATCTTTAGATCTGAGTGAAGAGGGCATCCGGTCATGTTAGGTTGGTGGTGGAACGCTAGGGAAGGTACCCACCTTTTGGTGACGGTTGTGTGTGTCTGATGTATAAATGGTATCTCGTGATCTCTTTGAGTTGAGATGTTCAATGTTGTATCCATGAATGCTGCAAGTGCTAAGATGGTTCTGTGACCTTCTTTTATTTTGCGTTGGATATGTCTTGTTTTCCATCCATGAATATTCCATGTAATTTTTTAAAAAAAAAATTCTAATTACTTAGCAGTAGCGTGGGGGAAGAATGGCATGCTACTAGTACTTAGAATAGTAGTAGCGTGGGGAAAGAATGGCACGCTACTAGTACTTAGAATAGTAGTAGCGTGGGGGGAGAATGACACGCTACTAGTAGTAAGGAGTAGCTATAGCGCGGGGTAAAAAACGCGCTACTGCTAAAATTTAGTTGTAGCTTCTTAGTAGTAGCGCGGGAAAGCGCGCTACTGCTACGAAAAAACCAACGCTACTGGTAGTGTTTTTCCTAGTAGTGTCGGCAAGTGTTGGGGGGCCCATGGGCCAAGGGGAGGGGGCAAATCATCCCACTAAGGGGTTGTGCGCCCCACACCCGTTCCCACGTAACCAGAAGGGGTGGGGGCACTCCCCTAGGGCAGCCACCCCCTTTGCCTTGGGGGCAAGGCTCCCGAGGGGAGGCGCACCAAAACCCATCTAGGGTTTCCCCTTGGTGGCCGTCGGCCCCCTAGATGGGATCTAGGGGGGCCCCCTCCTCCTCCCTTACCCATATATATAGAGAGGTGGAGGGAGGGCAGCCGCACCCATACAGATCTATTCGTGCCACGACGCTCCTCCTCCTCTCCCTCATAGCCATCTTCTTCTCTATAGTGCTTAGCGAAGCTCTGCCGAGATTTCTCCACCACCACCGCCACCATGCCGTCGTGCTGCCGGAGGACGCGAGCTACTACTTCACCATCGCTCGTTGGATCAAGGAGGTGAAGGTGTCATCAAGCCGTATGTGTGTTGAAGGTGGAGGTGCCATACATTCGGCGCTAGATCGAGAGTTCGCGGGACGGATCATGATTGGATCGCGAAGACGTTCGACTACATCAACCGCGTTTTTTAACGCTTCCGCTTAGCAATCTACAAGGGTATGTAGATCCAATCTCTTCTCTCGTAGATGTCCATCTCCTAGATTGATCTTGGTGAGCGTAGGAAATTTTTTGTTTCCCATACAACGTTCCTACAGTCCGGGCTGGTGAGGACGTCCCTCGCGGCGAGGAGGGAAGAGAGGACTGCTCTGCCAGAGCTAGCGTTGTAGAGGCTAGGAACAGCTGTGGAGCGCATGTGGCGGCGGAGTTGTGAGACGGACGGCGCGGAGGAGAAAGAAGAGAGGAGATAGCAAATGGATCCGGCGGGTCTTGGGGTGGATTTGCTGCAATTTGCAGTGGCGTCGGGCTGTTTGGTCCGACGTGGCGGGCGTGCCCGGGTGCGCCCGAGCGCCCCCATATCCGCCCCATATTTGGGCTGGATATGAGAGGTGTCGGTCAGCCCGGGCGTTTGAGGCCCGTTTGAGGCGCCCATCTGAGTCAAAATTTTGCGACTGGATAGAGACCGGGCGGCCCGCCCGGGCGTATGAGGTGGGTTGAGGCGCCCGGCTGTAGATGCTCTTACAAACCACACGAAAGCAGACATTTGCCACTTTGGTGTATACTAGGAAACATGCCCGTGCATTGCTACGGGTCGATTTAGTTTATTTATTTCAATCATGGAGGATTTAGTCAAAGTGCAATCTTCATTTTGGTTAGTGAGCCCATTTAGAATTTTTTTTATCCAAACCATGGGGCAAAGATGTGAAGAACTATACTCATTTCCTCCAACGGTGCCTCCTTCAACTCCTCAGTACCCTAGGGTCAAAGACGAGTTGTGCATCGAAGAGGTTTTGAGTGGGAGAAACAATTGGTGCAAGGGTTGTTCTTGGAGAGGAAGGGGCGCATGGAGGACTTTAGTCAGATGCCTATTTTTTGACTTTGAAGCATATTCTTCAAGAGTTTAATTACTAATTCAAAGGATTTTCATATATATTTAAAGTAAGAGCATTGCCATATACATTTTGTTTTTTGTCCGACTTAAGTACGACGGTGTAGATTGGATCATCGATGCCTATTGACAAATCATATCATACCGGGACATTGACCATCACTCACAATAAAAATGCTGTACACCTAGGACTTGTATTGAGTTACTCATATCAGACAGTAAAAATGTCAAACTTTTAATACTTGGTTATTAAAAGTGAGGTACTTTATTGGGTGTCCATGCATATATGCTCATGTTGTGTGTGCTAACCATGAAGTCCTCGTCGTATAGATGTACTAATTTCTTAGGGTTAACCATGGCAATTGAATCATTGCATGGTCTGTTGCGCTTCAACTCATGATTAGCTACAATTTGCTTTATTTTAGCTTTCTTTTGTTCTAGCTGCATATTTGCATATTTCTGTCTTTCATGTGCACAATTTTTTGCCTTTTGTGTTGGTTCCATGTTTGCACATTTCTTCCTCCCTTGTGTGCATTTGTTTTCCAACTGGGTTGGATCTTTATTTTTTTTGCTTTGCTGATAGACTTCACGGCGTTTTTCTAGTTTTTTCTGTTTTTCTTTGTTCGTCATTCGTGCATACCGCTCTCTGTCTTTTCTCCTTCTTTGTTCCTTGGTTTCCATGACTGGAGATCGCGACCCCAATTGCTTGTCTGCATGAGAGTTTTTTTCATATTGTATGAATGTGTTGTTCATTAACTAAAACGTATTAGATTTTGCATCATAAATAGAACGCATGAGCTACTTATAAATTACATTAAGTATGCTGGACATTAGCATGAGAACATATGTGTTTATATGTCATATTATTCCTAGATCCAATTTAGCCTATATGTCATACCATTTTATCATATATTGAAGATTGATTGCCTCGCTTTCCAGTTAATTAGCCTCCTTTTTCTCCTTTATTTTCTGTTATGATCTCCTAGATATCTTCCTGACACCCAAAAAACACAAAAATGTATATAAATTGAGTAGATTGGGTATGAGAGAGCGAGGTGAGACTATGTATTATCTTAATCAATCTTATTTTTAATCAACAACGCAGGCTAGCTCGGTTGGCAGCTTCGTTATGTACTACTCCCTCCTTTCCGGTTTATAAGGCTCAATTCAAAAATCTCACCAACCAAGGTAGATGGTGAGTGGTGGAATATCTTTTGGAGTTTGCAAAAGCACCCAAATTAATGCTCTTGTTTTCCTCAAAAAAGTATGTTTACCAATGCATTAATTGCAATGCATGCATGCATAAATTACATGCATTGGTCAATTTTCTCTTAATACTTGCATGCAATGATTTAATGCACCTTGAAATCTGAACATGTGATGGGAAACAACCAAATTGGAAAAACTAAAATTTTGAGATAAGCCCTATAAACCGGAAAGGAGGGAGTAGGCGACAGGTTTTTGGTTCGAGTGTTCGCCAGCGAGTATTTTTTTGCCTCGGGCATAAGTGAGTTGGTTGCAGGCGGAAGAGTGGCAGTGCGGGTCGTGAGATCGAATCGCCTCATGCGTAAATGTTTTTTACGAAGCCGCTGGCTCGCCGGCCCACTCCGACTTCTGGCTCAGGAGACTAATTTTTCTGTTAGTGGACTAAAAATCAGACATGTACATTATTTTAGTACCACCTCGTTAGCGGCTTGTCGGACCAAAATTAATTATGTGTGGACAGACGAAATTACGATGATAAGAAGCAATAACTCCTTTATATATATATATATATATATATATATATATATATATTAGTGGGTATATAAAATCTATATCTATATCTATTTCTATAAAATCTTTTCGACGGTGAAAGGATGAAAAAATTGGAAAAACACACCTTACTTATAAATTACATTAAGTATGTTGGACATTAGCACGAGAACATATGTGTTTATATGTCATATTATTCCTAGATCCAATTTAGAAAATAGGAACATAATATTAAAGTAAGAACACTCATATACACATGACATTTTTCATCTAATTTCAGTATGACAATGTAGATCAGGCATCCATAAATAGTGAAAAAACATATCACACTGACAGATTAACAATCCTAGTGAATTATTAACATCAGACAATAAAAATATGATGATGTAGATGAGATGTCTATAAATAGTGACAAAGCATATCATACTCGCAGATTGACCATCCTAATGAGTTACTTATATCAAACAATAAAAAAAGGACAACGCTAACGCTCACACGTGTGGTGGGAGCGAAACCCGCCCACACGCCTTATAACACACAGACTGCGCCACATCACCGCATGCATGCATGTGAGGATCTTTTCGGATTTTTAGTTTTTGAAACGTTTTATCTCTTAAATGAAAAATTCGATTGCAGATCCGTTTTCACCATTAAATCCCTCGCGATGAGATCTTCGAAACTAGATCTCATATCAATATATTTCGATGATATTTTTTGGTTAAAAGTTGTCATGTCTATTGCACATGAATTGCACTGAAATTGCCATGATATGTTTCAACTATTTTCTTCTACATTTAAAAGTAAATTTTGACATATATAAAACGGGAAATTAAGAAACTAGACTTGCCATGAACCATAAACTAAAATTTTCATGATACATGCATTTAAAATTGCCAAGGTTCATATAAAAAATAATTTTCATGATCAAAGTACTGGAATTGCCATCATCAAAATACTAAAATTGCATGCTCTACAAACTAAAATTGTCACCTGACAACTTTAGTTTAAGCACTATGGTAACTACAGTGTAAACATAATGGCAACTTTTGGTCAAATATTTATTATCGAAACATATAAACATGGGGTCTAGTTTTGAAGATCTAGTCAAGATGGATTTTTAACGGTGAAAACAATTTTTTAATTCGATTTTTTAATTAGGAGATTAAACATTTTAAGCCGAAAACCAAAAAAAATTCTGCTGATGTCATCTGTTCACATGTGGCAAAATGAGTGGTAATGAAGGCGTGTGAGCGATGTGCAAGATGCCACATGTGTGGGTGTTAGTTTTTTCCTAAAAAAATCGTACACGTAAAGCTTTTCCTGAAGTTATTTTACATGGATGGAATTGTTCTTCCATACACCCTCCAGCATGTCCATCTTCGGATACATTAAGCATGGTATCTTCTTTCTTGTCCGGAACAACAACGGCCTAAGAAAACAATTTGTTTTGTGTATTTTTTTGCTTTCGTGTGCAAATGTTCGTTGTATAATTCACATGACGTCTAGGTAATGATCCCGTGTTTGTGTATATATAAGTCCAACATTGTGTATTCTTAATGGATTGGTTATGGACACAAACAAGCATCAAACCCCATCACGTTTTTCCTTGATATTTTATTTTTTTCTGAACACTTTTCCACTTTCAACCCGGTAACGTGCAGTACATGGGGTCTGAATTGTCCTCTGTTTTTTCGCAGCACATGACATCAACGTTCATCAACGTGCATCTCTCTCCGTTCTCTGTTCTTCTTAAATTATATTAGAAATATGTCTCAGGATCCCGATTTCCTTCCTTAATTCTTCCATGTCACCTCATGTCCTTCTCAAATTAGATTAGAGAATATGTCTTAGGATTCCAATTTCTTTCCTTATTTCCTTTTTTCTGCCACGTCGTGTCCCGTTTAGTATAGCCCATATCATATATTGAAGATTGATTGCCTCGCTTTCCAGTTAATTAGCCTCCTTTTCCTCCTTTATTTTCTGTTATGATTTCCTAGATATCTTCCTGACACCCAAAAAAGCAAGGTGTGTTTCTTCAATTTTTTCATCCTGTTCTATTCGAGGTGGTATTAAATTTTTGTCCATTCGTCCACTAAAAAAGGAAAAATGGCAGAATTCCGTACATGGGCCGCCAGCATTGTGGCCCAGCAAAGGCAGCCCATTTATTTTCCTGCCCACACAGATGAGAGAATCCTATTAATCACGTCGAGCGTGAAATAGTTGCAAATTCACACAGGGCGCCCAAAGCTGGGCTGAACCATTTTCCTTTTTTGTTCTGTGTAAAGTTTTTATTTTCTTTCCGTTTCTTTCTCTTTTTCTTTTCAGTTTCTTTTGTCTTTTTTCCTTTCAATTTTATTTTTCTTCCTCCTTTTTTCGTAAATTCATTTTTTTAAAAGTTCATAATTTTAGAAAAAAGGAACTTTTTATAAATGTTTAGAATTTTGAAAAATATTCCATTTTAAAAAATGTTCAGAAATGCACAAGTTGGATGGTTGCTGCCACGCTGACTAACCCCATCACCATCAAGATCTCGTGGGACAAATATGACCCGCAAGAAGACCATGACTCCTCTCTTTGTCGCACCGCTATGGAGATCGTTTTTGGTGAACACATCAATTATCTCTCCCATTGCTTCTGGCAAAGAAATGTCTCTCCCGTTGCAACGCACGAGCATGTGTGCTATCTATTTCTTTCCCTAACAATAAAGCACAGAGTGTTTCTAATCGTCCGTCATGCACTTTTTACAAAAAAAAACTCCGTTTTCTGTAAATTAACCCGCAGTACACGTTTAAGTGACAACCAAATTGTGTTCTGCATTTTCTCAGAAAACCCCCTGACATTTCAGGTAATCAACCCGCCGTCTATATTTAAGTCAGCTGAATCGTTTTTATTTTATTTTAACAGAACCCCCCCCCCCCCAAAACTTTTTAGAATCAATTCGTACTTTATCTAAAATAAAATTATCCTTATCTTTTAAACCGTAACTCCGATTTTAATATGTTATATATGAAATTTGATTAGAAAAATATTTGGAATCTAAATATGGTGTTATTTTCAGCTGTTAAATATTTCTAAAATATTTTTTGGTGCAAACTTAATCTATAGTGCACGGTCTGGGTTTTTTTCTACCAGTGATGATTTGAATTTGAAAAAAACCTCGCATGGAAAAACAACATATTTCTCATCTTATTTTGAGCGACTGTGCGTACGCGCGCGCGAGAGAGAGATGTTAGTTCTAACCACATTTAAATGCGTTTTCGTTGTGTGGGCACTGAGGCCATCATTGGCAACATAAATATGATGCCATGTGAAAATAAAGGACGTGGACCCATTAGGGTCTTGAGTCATGGTTATTGGGTTATGAGTGTGTGTGTTATTTTCTCTGTTGTATGCAACGCACGGGCTCTTTTGCTAGTTATATATCTATATCTACTAATAAAGCAATGCGTGTTTGATGCGGAGCATCCCACGATCATCCCCATGGACGTACCTACATCTCCCACGACACCACTTGGACCTATGACAAGAGCTCGAGCAAAGGCTATCAAAGATAAGGTGAACTCGCTCCTCTTCGAACTACCCCTTTCTACACATGAGACATGGCTACTACCTCAAGCGGAAACACTATATGTGATCAGGTACTTAGAAGAAGGCCACGTAACAGCTACATCCAATGGCCAAGACGGCGAGGACCCCAAGTACGAGGAACAAGAAGAAGAGCTGCCTTGTCACGCCCAATATACGACCCTATCCAAAAGGAACTCGAAGGTCCCTCCAAGGATAGACCCGCATATTGAAACGCTTTTGCAAGGTGGATATCATTGCATCAACATTACATAATAGGTAGGGATACATACAAGAGGCATACATGCCACAAGAATACAATGTCATCTTACAAGAGATCAACATCCGACTACGGATGGAACACAAACAGAAACTCAAATGACATACACGCTGCTAGCCCAGGCTGCCAACCTGGAACCTATCCCCTGATCGAAGAAGAAGCAGAAGAAGAACTCCAAAACAAGCAAACATCGCTCTCGCGTCATGATCATCACATAACATGTACCTGCAACTGTTGTTGTAGTAATCTGTGAGCCACGAGGACTCAGCAATCCCATTACCATGGGTATCGAGACTAGCAAAGCTTAAAGAGAAAGGAAGGGGTAAAGTGGTGAGGTTGCAGCAGCGACTAAGCATATATGGTGGCTAACATACGCAAATAAGAGCGAGAAGAGAGCAAAGGAACGATCGTCAACTAGTAATGATCAAGAAGTGATCCTGAGCTCCTACTTACGTCAATCATAACACAGAAACCGTGTTCACTTCCCGGACTCCGCCAAAAAGAGACCATCACGGCTACACACGTGGTTGATGCGTTTTAATTCGGATCTGGTGTCAAGTTATCTACAACCGGACATTAACAAATTCCCATCTGCCACATAACCGCGGGAACGGCTTTCGAAAGATAATACCCTGCAGAGGTGTCCCAACTTAGCCCATGATAAGCTCTCGCGATCAACGAAGGATATACCTTCTCCCAGGAAGACCCGATCAGTCTCGGAATCCCGGTTTACAAGACATTTTGACAATGGTAAACAAGACCAGCAAAGCCGCCCGATGCGCCGACAATCCCGATAGGAGCTGCACATATCTCGTTCTCAGGGCAACACCGGATAAGCGAAGCGTACAGGTACCGACGTAACCCAAGTTGCCAAGGGATGGTCCCGCACGGTGCTCTAGTTTGGACCAACACTTAGACAAGCATTGGCCCGGGGGGGCTAGAATAAAGATGACCCTTGGGTTAATTACTCCCAAGGGAAAAGTAGGTGATGGTGAGGCAAATGGTAAAACCAAGGTTGGGCCTTGCTGGAGGAGTTTTATTCAAAGCGAACTGTCAAGGGGTCCCATAAATCACCCGACCGCGTTAGGAACGCAAAATGCAGGAACATAACACCGGTATGACGGAAACTAGGGCGGCAAGAGTGGAACAAAACACCAGGCATAAGGCCGATCCTTCCACCCTTTACCAAATATATAGATGCACTAATTAAATAAGAGATATTCTGATATCCCGACAAAATCCTGTCCACCATGGAGCAATCTTCAACTTCACCTGCAACTAACAACGCTATAAGAGGGCTGAGCAAAGCGGTAACATAGCCAAGCAATGGTTTGCTAGGAAGGGTGCAAAAGGTTAGAGGTTGACATGGCAAATTGGGGAGGCTTGAAGAGCAAAAGATAGATAGCGCAGCAAAGCGATAGAACGAAGCAACTAGCATAGCAATGATAGTAGTGAGATCCAGGGTGATGGTCATCTTGCGTGAAATCCCGCAAGGAAGAAGAACGAGTCCATGAAGAAGATGAAGCCACGAGGACAAACCACACGTAGACAAACGCATCCTCACGATCGCAACGAAACGGGAACTATTGAGAAGAAGCACACAACATGGTAAACACACCACACATAGACAAGACATGATGCACAACAATCATGATGCATGACAAAGGCTACATGAAGCTACTCATGGCAAGAGATGATGCAAACAAGAACAACACATCAAAGCAAGTTTAAATGAGGCCGGGAACAACATATAACAATTCCGGTAAGTCCTCATATGCAAATTTAGAAATTGGTCCAGAACTGAATAAACCTTATGTTCAGGTTGTTAAACAGCAAGTTAAAGAGCACCAAGAGAATCTACACGAAATTCTAGTCAAGTTACATATAAGGTTCATTTAGTTCGGAGCTACGACCTAGAAGATATGAGCAGAACAAGTTAAACATGACATTGATGCTAAATGCATACAAATATCAAGCAAACATCTCAAAACAAGGATGCAACATGGTAATATGAAACTACATGCAAAATCAAGCAAGTTTCATATAGAGCACACTCAAAACGGAGCAACGGTTCAACACACACACACTATACAAGATATGACAACAATCTGTCCAAAACAGTGACTAGGCATATTACAAGCAGCAAAACAACAAGCTACAGCATCCCAACGAGACAACAAAAGGCATGGGCATGAAGTACAGGTAAAGCATGACAAAACATGAACACTGAGCTATCTCCAGAAAAGACTAGAACATGCTCAAATGGACATGTGAAGATTGCAAATAATAACAGTTTCAGGCTTAGCAGAAAATAACATCAGGTTGCAATGTTTAGAGCTATCAAATAACATGTTACAGGAACTTAACATGGCAAATAAAGGCATGGAATGAATCTAATAATCTCATATAACAAAAGTCCCTTACTGACCATGAGCCAAAAAGGCACAGAAGATATGATGGCACCCAGGTAAACATGGCAAATGATATGACAGATTCATACATGGCAGGAACGACAATAAGTAGGCATATTGGTGAGCTTGAACCACTCACCAAAGAGCAATACATGGCATGTCAAGGCAACCAACAGTAAGAAGGCATGCTTATGAACCTAATCATGGCAATAGAAAGTTCATATGGTGCATGGATCACTAGAAAAGCACATGGCCAAAACTGAACTTCATGTTAACAGGCTGACAGCAACATTATTTAGCAGTTTTGAGGGCAAGATAACAACATGTTACATCAGGATATAAATGCAACAAGGGGCATGAATGGATAGAGCAAGACATGTATAACAAATCATCCTTAGTGAACATCTCCAGATTATGCATAGAATGACTTGTAGCAGCAGGTTTACATAGCATCACGAAATAACAGAATCTGTCTAGCAAAACAGCAACAACAAGTACCCTACTTCACGAGCTCGATGCACTCAGTACAAGACTCACAAAAATACATGGATGACACCACTGTGAAGATGGCATGACATAGTTCAAAACACATGTAGAGCTCATGCTCATAAGATGCACACATCAAGCATGGCAAAAATGACAAATGAGCATGTTCTGTTAACAGATAGCAGACAACATTATATAGCACTCTTGCAATGATTTTCAGGCATCAAGATGTACTCAAATGAACATGATGCAATGGAATAAAATGAAGTACTCGTCGAGTCGAACAATTTGATATATTACAAGCACGAAACAGAGCAGTATGCAGAGAGTTATGATGCGATGAACAGGCGCACAAAATGCTGAAATCATTCTGGAAAAAAAACGGATGAGCGCGGGATAACTAAAATGCGACCGGGCGGGTTTTAGGCGGGGCTCACCTAGCGGGCTGAGCCCAGGTTGGCGGGGAGGGGCTTGGCAGGCCGACACGCTGGGCCGGCGGCCTGGCGCTGCTAGGCCGGGGGGATGCGGTGGCCCACGCACACACGCGTGCACGAGCAGGCGAGGCGTCGTGCTCCCCGTTCCTGAACAGGGACGAGGCAGGGTGTCAGCGGCGGATGGCGCCGGCGGCGAGTAGGCAAGGACGGGGCGGCGCGGGGCGGTTCCGGCAGGAACGGGCAGATCCGGGCGTGGGGACCCCGGATCCGGCCGCGGCTGGGTCGGAGGAGCTCCACGGGCGGCCATGGCGAACCTGCGACGGGGACAGAAAGAGAGGTTGAGACAGGAGAGAGAGAGAGAGAGCAATGGAGGAGGAGAGGACGACGGTGCAGGGTGGCGGCGAGGTTGGCCTGGAGGTCGCCGGCGGGGCGCCCTGGTGGCCGGCGTTGAGGCGGGAGCTGGCGACGGGGGAGTTGGCAAGGCGGCGGGGAAGCTCTGGATCGGGGCGAGCGGGGCGCGCGGCGGCGCGGGAGCTGGGCCGCGGGGGCCGGCGGCGGGCCTGGTGGGCCGCGGGCGGCGCGCAGTTGCCGGGGCCACGTGGCGGCTTCCGGTTGGGCGAGGAGCGGCGGCGGACATGTCCGTCGGCGGGCGGATGTGTCCGGCGGCGCGAGGATGAAGATGGCTAGGGTTGGATCCGTGATTTTCGGGGGAGATGCCCTTTTATAGGTAGAGGGAGCTAGGAGGCTCCAAATGGAGTGCGGTTTTCGCCCACACGATCGTGATCAAACGACCGAGAGCATGGAGGGGGTTTGGATGGGTTTTGGGCCACTTTGAAGGGGGTGTTGGGATGCAAACAAAAGAGGCTTTTGCGGCTACCCGGTTAACCGTTGGAGTATCAAATGACCTCCAAATGGAACGAAACTTGACAGGTGGTCTACCGGTGGTATACCAAGGCCGCTTGGAAAACCTCGGGCCATTCCGAGAAAGTTTAACACTCGCACATGAAAAGAGGCAAAAGGGGGAACGCCGGAGGACATAGGAGTGTCGGATTGCAAAACGGACAACGGGGAAAATGCTCGGATGCGTGAGACGAACACGTATGCAAAATGAGATGCACATGATGACATGATATGAAATGCAGATGATGACATGGCAAAATGTAACACGCAAGCACATGACATGGAAACAACGGCGAATAACTGGCGGACACCTGGCGCAACGAATCTGGGGCGTTACATGCCTTTGAAGCTACAGCCACCGGAAGACCGGTCGGGACCGGACGGCCGGCACGTGAAACCCAGCCTGCCCAAGTCCCAGCCAGCGAAGATGCTCTAGCGAGCGGACGACCGCCCACGACCGGACTTCTGGCGCCTGACGCTCCAGCTAGCGGACGTCCAGCCCAGACCGGACGACTGGCGCCTGAAGACCCAGCCAACTCAAGTCCCAGGCGACACGGCCCAGCGAGCGGACGAGCGGCCGCACCGGACCGGCAACTACACACCCGAAGGGAAATTAGCGGAAGTCCAAAGAGAACGAACGTCCGGCACCACCATCACAGAACAGAAACAGCGGAAGTCCGACGACTACCGGACGTCCGGACGCCCATGAGCCACTGGATGACCGGCCCCCGGCGGATGTTCGTTGCCTGTGTGCACGCAGCTTCGGGCTAAAGCCCATGTACCCCTTAACTTTGGCCCCCATTTGTACTACGACTATAAATATACCTCTCCCACCTCCTAGCGAAGGTTAGCGTTGTGATAGCTCATTTGTGAGATAGAGCCTCGCTCATCCATCCGGATCTGCTCCTCCGAGAGAGTCTGTGCCTCTACGGAGAAGATCCACTTGGATTCAAGGCCCCTAATGGGAAGAGCTCAAGACCTCCTCTCGGAGAAGAACCGGTTACCCCTATGTATCGTCCCTTGTTGGATTCAGATCGTGTATCTCATCGTGTTTCAGGAATCTAGCACAAGTGTGATTGATCTTGTTGGTTGAGTGTTTTCTCTTGTGTTTCTCCTTGTTTTCCCCTCGTGTTCTTGGTAGGAATCCCTCCAAACGTGAAAGATCGGGCGTCTAGGGATCTACCCTACATCATCTTGGTATCATGAGCCACGTTGATCACGTATTTGGAGCCCCTACCCCTCTTTTTCTAGCTTGATTTTGTTGTGTTCTTCCCGAATTTCGAAAATCCCCACCAAAAATAGCCCCAATTTTTTTGTGATTTGTTGGTGTGATGAAGTTTTGTTGGATTTGATCCATGGATTTGCTTTGACATGTGTGGATCTAGCTTTCCCCCATCTTCTCCACCATTATCATCCGCAAAATCGCTCGGATTTGACCTCTCCACCTTTCTCCTCCACGAACCCGAGTGTTCATCCCGTGCCCGAGTTCACCCAGGCACCGGATGACTGCTGACCACCGGACATCCGGCGAACGGACGACCGCTCTCCATTGGACATCCCTTGAACCCTGACGAAACTAAAAAAATTTAGTTCGGCCACCACCACCTCTCCACCTTTCACCACCATGTGCACATGCCAATACAACCACCGCTTTCCGCAAGCACCACCATCGCTCACCGCTACCACCTACGACGATTTTGACATGTTTTTGTCTTTGAGAATTTGAGTTGTGGTTCCCGTGTCCTATTGTGTTTCGTTATATAGGTACAGTTCGACATCAACATCACCACCGCTCATCTTCGCGAAGGACTCGACATTGCTAACAACCGTCCGTGCCTACAAACGACTACCATGGCGGTAACCTTGACGACATCTTTGTCTTTCCATGCCATTTGCATTGATAACCACATAGCCTTACTTTTTGTGTTGCTTACCCATCGAGACTAGCCATTGAGTATTGCCGGCAACATGACTTGTGCACATTAGTGATCATACTCCCCATAAGCATACATACCATATCATCGTGGTGCATATCTTGATATCATCTCTTGTGTCACAAAGTTGTCATCGCATACGCAATTGTTATCTTGGTTCGTGAAGTTTTGCATGAGAAAAGAGCTCAAAAGTGAAAGAGCCAAACAAGCTTTTAAGCAAAGAGGGAAAGATAAGCAAAGAGCTTATAATCAAGAACCATAGCATCATACTACATTAAGATTGTCATATCTGATCATCTTGGATCATACCATCGGAATACCATACATATAGCATACTTGGGATAGAAGTCGTTGCATTTTTGCCTAGTAGGTTGTGCACAAGTTGCGCCTATTGTGCAATCGTGCTAGCGTCTCTCTAGTGTTGTGCAACACGAGCATTTTCGTGGTCTCCACATTTTGGCTCATTCCTTGGTTGCATGACCCCACTTATCTATTTGCGTGTGTGTTTCCGTGTACTACAACTTGCTTGGTCTACTTGTTGCATTTGCGAATTTGTGAATCTTTTCCAACATTATTGAAGCTCACTAACAATTGCATCACATCTTGTGCCACCATCCTAACCGAGCTCCACCATAAGCTTTTACTTGTGTAGGTGTGAGAACCGACAAGAATCGATACCAATTGTGCTATTTCCTTGTCCACATTTGAGTGATCATTGATCCATCTTCCACATCGGTCAAGGTACATTTGGTATAAGTTATTATCTTTCTCCAACTCACATATCTGCTTGGAATGATGGATAGGCCAAGTTCTTCTACCAACCCACTCTTCATCGAGCAAGACGACGACATGTCATCCTACGTCACCAAGAGCCACCGCTTCGGTGCACAATGAGCTTTGCATCAAGAGCAACAAGCAATGAGCGACCACATCGACAATCTCACCACCGACTTGCGACTCTCCGAGCAACTAACAAGAGACTACTTCGACAACAAGCTCGACGCTCACAAACAAGAGAATGATGCAAGAATGGACGAAATTCGTGCCTTGTTGGTGAACCGCCATTCTTCCACTTCTTCATCCTCAAGACGGAGCCGCTCGAGTCGACACACCGATGACACCTTCTCCGGCTCAATTACACCGACATCGAACACTCTACGTCGAGCCGCGCGTCAAGACCGTCAAGCATCTCGCAATCCTCTACACAATAATCATCCACAAGAGCAATTCGACGAGCAAGCACATCGTCATTGACAAAACCAAGTCTCTCTTGCACAAGCACAAGAAAGGCAACGTCAACGTCTCCAAGAGGAAGAGCGAGCACGACAACATCAAGACGAACAAGACGCCGAGGCCGAATGTCAAGAACAATGACTACATGAAGCACAAGCTCTTGAGGCGCAACGTGCCCTTCAAGAATAAAGTCGAGCCATTGCCAACCTCAAACGGGATAGGCGCAATCACGAGGAAGCACTTCGAGAAGAAATTCAAGAGCGATGCTACCAAGGACAAGTGCTTCGACAAGTTCCTCAAGCTCCTCCACAACCTCAAGTTCATCAAGAGCAAGCCGAAAATGGACATCCTCCACTCCAAGAGCAACATGAAGTTGATAATCCTCCTCATCAAGGGTGTCATCATCACCCTCGACCCTAACACAATGAAGAGCAACGCTATGGCAAGCTCAAGTTCACCATGCCCAAGTTCAACGGAAGCAATGATCCCGAAGAGTACCTATCATGGGCATTGAAGGTCGACAAAATCTTTCGTTTGCACAACTATGAGGAAGAGAAGAATATCGCTATGGCATCACTTGAGTTCCAAGACTATGTGCTCATATGGTGGGAACAAGTCCTTGAGCGCCGAGAAGCAAGAGGTGAACCACCAATCACCACTTGGGCTCAAATGAAAGATGTCATGCGAGCACGTTTTGTGCCCACCTACTACAACCGCGATCTCTTCAAGAAGCTCCAACTACTCAAGCAAGGAACAAAGAGGTTGAAGAATACTACAAGGAAATGGAGATAGCCATGATAAGAGTCAATGTCACGGAAGATGATGAGCAAACTATGGCCCGTCTCTTGAATGGCCTCAATCATCCCATCAAGAAGATTGCCGACTTCCAACCCTACTCCAACCTCATTGAGCTCGTGCATCAAGCTACCAAAGCGGAACGTAAAGTGCAAGATGACTTCAAGTACGCCAAGTACTCGTCCAAGAGCTACGACTTCTCCAACACCCAAGCTTCAATGACTCCAACAACTTCTACCTCAACCAAGCCATCTACAAGCAATGGCGACAAGTCGAGTTACAAGCAAACTTCGACAACCTCAAGTCGTCCTCCTACTACAAGCAACTTCAAGCCGCGAGCTTCATCATCTACTCCAACCAATGAGACCGTCAAGACAAGTTCCATAGTGTTTCACTTGCGGCGGACGAGACCACAAGTCCTTTGAGTGTACCAACAAGCGCACCATGATCCTCAACGACGACGGAACATATGACTCCATGAGTGAAGAGGAGATGGAAGCCCTTGAGCAAGTGGCCATGCACCGGCACATGAATAAAGATGAAGATGATCAAGTATTTTGTGATGAGGACTCGAGCCCCGCTCTCGTTGTCTCCAAAGTCTTGACTCTTCAACATCAACAAGACGAAGACCAAAGATGCCACATCTTCCACACAAAGGCCGGCATCAATAGAAGGTCCGTCAAGGTCATCATCGATGGAGGTAGTTGTCACAACTTGGCAAGCGAAGAACTATGCTCCAAGCTCCAATTGGTCAAGATGAAGCACCCGCAACCCTACAAGGTCCAATGGCTAAGCAATTCTGGCACTATATAAGTTAAGCATACGATCAAAGTCTCCTTCAAAATTGGAGCATGTGAAGACACTTTGGAGTGTGATGTCGTCCCGATGTCCATTTGCCACCTCCTTCTTGGTCGACCATGGCAATTTGACCGCGGCGTCATCCACAACGGGCGTACCAATCACTATAGCTTCAACATGAAAGGCAAGGAATATGTGCTACGACCTATGTCTCCTAGTCAAGTGATCGCCGACAAGCAAGCCACCCATCGTGGAAAAAAGAGTGAGAGAGTGATCCACCCAAAAGAGAGTGAGCGCCAAAAGCCAAAATCGAGTGCCTCCATGATGAGCGACAAGAAAAACTTAGTCCTATTTGCCACCAGAAGTGAGATGAGAGAAATGTGTGAGAACCCATCACGTGTTATGGACCATGTCCTTGTGTGCAAGGACGGGGCACCAAAAACTAACACCTCTCATGATCTACCTTTAGTGTTGTCTTCTCTTTTGCAGGAATTCCAAGATGTTGTCCCCGATGAGCTACCTCCGGGTCTACCTCCACTAGGAGGAATTGAGGACCGAATTGACCTCATCCCCGGAGCACCTCTACCTAACAAGGCTCCCTCATACGTCTCCCATGTATCTACTTTTCCAAACACTTTTGCCCTTGTTTTGGACTCTAACTTGCATGATTTGAATGAAACTAACCCGGACTGATGATGTTTTCAGCAGAATTGTCATCGTGTTATTTATTGTGCAGAAAACAAAAGTTCTCAGAATGACCTGAAAATCCACGGAGATAACTTTTGGAAAATATAAAAAATACTGGCGAAAGAATCAAGGCCATGGGGCCCAACCCTGTCCACGAGGGTGGGGGGCACACCCCCTCCCCCTGGGCGTGCCCCCCTGTCTCATGGGCCCCCTGATGCTCCACCGACCTCAACTCCAACTCTATATATTCCGTTTCGCGGAGAAAAAAGTCAGAGAGAAAGTTTCATCGCGTTTTACGACACGGAGCCGCCGCCAAGCCCTAATCTCTCTCGGGAGGGCTGATCTGGAGTCTGTTTGGGGCTCCGGAGAGGGGGATTCATCGTCGTCGTCATCATCAACCATCCTCCATCACCAATTTCATGATGCTCACCGTTGTGCATGCGTAATTCCATCGTAGGCTTGCTGGACGGTGATGGGTTGGATGAGATTTACCATGTAATCAAGTTAGTTTTGTTAGGGCTTGATCCCTAGTATCCACTATGTTCTGAGATTGATGTTGCTATGACTTTGCTATGCTTAATGCTTGTCACTAGGGCCCACGTGCCATGATTTCAGATCTGAACCTATTATGTTTTCATATGTGTGTAATGCCGACTGACTCATTAGTGAGAAGGTTCAAATATAAATCTTCACATAATTCTCAGAGTGTCTTGTTTGATATTTATGATAAATCTTATACCATGGACTTAGAAGATTTTACAACTGCTTGCAAACTCCCGCAGTGGGGCAATGTTAATGATCCCCACAAATCTGAATATAAGGACTTTCTTGCTAGTATTATTGTGGGAGAATCTAGGGATATAGCACAAGCTACCATAGGGAGCATTCATTTTCCTGCTATACATTATTTTGCTCTCTTCATTGGTAGATGCATTAACGGTAAAGACGAAGCATGTCATATGTGTGTCCCTGATCTTTGTGTCCTCAAGAGCGTTGTGTTAGGTAATAAAGATTACAACTTGGGGGGCAATAGTTGCACGTAGGTTGCATAATAATGGTAGGGCTCAAGATTTATTTGGAGGAATTTATGCGACCCATGTGGCTAATTATCTTGGTATAGCCCCACGAGAAGGGGATATGGTGTTGCCTCCTGCTTATTTAGATTATGATGCGAGGTCAAACATCGTTTTCTTTTGAGGAATGAACAATTCCTCCAGTATCGACTAATCTTTGATAGACATAGCTCTGTCCATGTTACTCTCCCTGCTCCTTTCCTTTTTGATTACCAGGCAAAACGAAGATATGTTGTTACCAGGGAGGAGGCAGCTGAACACGAGGGGAGAGCGGAGGCGGCTCGCCAGCACGCCGCAACTCAGGAGGCATTTGCTGCTGCATCTCAGTACGACCCCAGTTACAACTATGGATATCAGCCAGGCTACCCTTGGCATTAGACCAACTTAGGCCAAAAGCCTAAGCTTGGGGGAGTACGTATTTCTCACCGACTTTACATTCATGTTCACACACTATTCTACTTGTCGGTGCTCATACTCTTTCATTGTATTATCCATGTTAGTTTAATTTTCTTTTTCTAGCTTTCTTCTTGTGTGTTTGATAAACCTTAAGAAAAACCAAAAAAATTATTTATTTTAATTTCCATGCTTGTAGTAGAAATTAAAATGAAAACCCAAAAAGATTTCTCGTTCTTCTTCTTACTTGTTGGGAGCTTTCCTGTGTAAATAGTTTTATTTTCTTTTCTTTCCTTTGGGGTCGAGAGTAGAAGACCATATTGAAAATGTTTAGCGGCTCTCATATGCATGATTGTTTATTTAACTTAGTGCCCATATTGCTTTATCTTCTCTCAGGAGTTGAATGCTTGCAGATTCCAGCTTAGTCCAATGCACGTGCACTATTATTATTATACACATTGTTCGGTCGTGCAAGTGAAAGGCAATAATGACGATATATGATGGACTGATTGAGATGACAAAAGCTGGTATGAACTCGACCTCTTTTGTTTTTGTAAATATGATGAGTTCATCATTCCTGATTCAGCTTATTATGAAGTAAACATATTTGCAATGACATTTAGAGATTATAGTTGCTTGTGCCATGCTTGATTAGCTATGAGTTATAATGGTTTACTTTGCGTGCCAACATGCTATTAATGATTGTGATGTGGTATGATGGGATGGCATCCTTCGTTAAATGAATTGAGTGACTCGACTTGGCACATGTTCACGCATGTAGTTGAAACAAATCAACATAGCCTTCATGATATTTATGTTCATGGTAGATTATATCCTACTCATGCTTGTACTTGGTGTGAATTAATTTTAATGCATGTTCATGACTGTTGTCGCTCTCTCAGTTGGTCGCTTCCCAGTCTTTTGCTAGCCTTCACCTATACTAAGCGGGAATACTGCTTGTGCATCCAAACTCCTTAAACCCCAAAGTTATTCCATATGAGTCCACCATACCTTCCTATATGCAGTATCTACCTGCCGTTCTAAGTAAATTTGTATGTGCCAAACTCCAAACCTTCAAATGAAATTCTGTTTTGTATGCTTGAGCAGCTCATGTTTCAACTAGGGCTGTCTGTATCTTCCATGCTAGGTGGGTTATTCTCAAGAGGAGGGGATGATACGTCCATTTTGCATCATGCTTTTATATCAATATTTATTGCATTATGGGCTGTTATTACACATTATATCTCAATACTTATGGCTATTCTCTCTTTTTACAAGGTTTATCATGAAGAGGGGGAATGCCGACAGCTGGAATTCTGGCTGGAAAAGGAGCAAACATTGGAAACCTATTCTGCACAGCTCCAAAAGTCCTAAAACTCCACGAAACATCTTTTTGGAATTAATAAGAATTTTTGGGCGAAAGAAATACACCAGGGGCTCCACACCTCATCCAGGAGAGTGGGGTGCGCCCCCCCCTACTGGGCGCGCCCCTGTCTCCTGGACCCCCTGGTGGGCCCCCAGTGTCCATCTTCTGCTATATCAGAGCTTTTACCCTGGAAAAAATCGTGGGCAAGCTTACGGGACGAAACTCCGCCGCCACGAGGCGGAACCTTTGCGGAACCAATCTAGGGCTCTGGTGGAGCTGTTCTGTCGGGGACACTTCCCTCCGGGAGGGGGAAATCATCACCAACGATCCTCTCATCGAGAGGGGGTCAATCTCCATCAACATCTTCACCAGCACCATCTCCTCTCAAAACCCTAGTTCATCTCTCGTATCCAATCTTGTATCAAAACCACAAATTGGTACTTGTGGGTTGCTAGTAGTGTTGATTACTCCTTGTAGTTAATGCTAATTGGTTTACTTGGTGGAAGATCATATGTTCAGAATCCTTTATGCATATTATTACTCCTCTGATTATGAACATGAATATGCTTTGTGAGTAGTTACATTTGTTCCCGAGGACATGGGTGAAGTCTTGCTATTAGTAGTCATGTGAATTTGATATTCGTTCGATATTTTGATGAGATGTATGTTGTCTTTTCCTCTAGTGGTGTTATGTGAATGTCGACTACATGACACTTCACCATTACTTGGGCCTAGAGGAAGGCATTGGGAAGTAATAAGTATATGATGGGTTGCTAGAGTGACAGAAGCTTAAACCCTAGTTTATGCGTTGCTTCGTTAGGGCTGATTTGGATCCATATGTTTAATGCTGTGGTTAGGTTTACTTTAATACTTCTTTTGTAGTTGCGGATGCTTGCAATAGGGGTTAATCATAAGTGGGATGCTTGTCCAAGTAAGGACAGTACCCAAGCACCGGTCCACCCACATATCAAATTATCAAAGTACCAAACGTGAATCATATGAACGTGATGAAAACTAGCTTGACGATAATTCCCATGTGTCCTCGGGAGCTCCTTTCTCATTATTAGAAATTGTCCAGGTTTATCCTTTGCTACATAAAGGATTGGGCCACCTTGCTGCACTTTGTTTACTTTATTTACTTGTTACTTGTTACCATTTATCTTATCACAAAACTATCTATTACCTACAATTTTAGTGCTTGCAGAGAAAACCTTACTAAAAACCGCTTATCATTTCCTTCTGCTCCTCGTTGGGTTCAACACTCTTACTTATCGAAAGGACTACAATTGATCCCCTACACTTGTGGGTCATCAGTGGACTCCGCTCCTCATTCACGAGAAAGGGCCGGTAACCGGGATGCCCAGTCCCATGATCCAAAAAGATCAAAGCAAATGAATATAATTAAACAAAACTCCCCCAGGGTTGTTGTTAGTTGGAGGCACTCGCTGTTTTGAGCAAGCCATTGATTGATGCTTGTTGGTGGTGGGGGAGTATAAACTTTTTCCATTATGTTTGGGAACCGCCAATAATGCATGTAGTATGGAAGATATCGCCATCTCATAGTTGTTGCGTTGACAGTGAAAGTATGCCGCTCAAAATGTTATTCATCTCTATTTTAATATCGAGCTCTAGCACCTCTACGAATCAATGCTTGCCTCTCCGAAGGGCCTATCTATTTACTTTTATGTTGAGTCATCATCCCTCTTATTAAAAAGCACCCGCTGGAGAGCACACTGTCATTTGCATTCATTACTATTGGTTTATATTGGGTATGACTTGACTGGATCTCTTTTACCATGAATTACAATGTTTAGTCAGTCCTTGATCTTTAAAGGTGCTCTGCATTTATGTTTTGCGGTCTCAGAAAGGGCTAGGGAGATACCATCTTGTTATATCATATTATGATTGTTTTGAGAAAGTGTTGTCATCCGAGTTTTATTATTATTGCTCTCTAGCTGATTATGCCATTGATATGAGTAATTGTGAGACCTAAGTGTTATTGTGAGTATGGTTAGTTCATAATACTTGCTGAAAACTTGAACGCTGGCTTTACATATTTACAACAACAAGAGCAAACAGAGTTTGTAAAAGTTTTTATTTATCACTTTCAGTTTATAAACTGAATTGCTTGAGGACAAGCAAAGGTTTAAGCTTGGGGGAGTTGATACGTCTCCAACGTATCTACTTTTCCAAACACTTTTGCCCTTGTTTTGGACTCTAACTTGCATGATTTGAACGAAACTAACCCGGACTGACGCTGTTTTCAGCAGAACTGCCATGATGTTGTTTATTGTGCAGAAAACAAAAGTTCTCGGAATGACCTGAAAATCCACGGAGATAAGTTTTGGAAAATATAAAAAATATTGGCGAAAGAATCAAGGCCAGGGGGGGCACACCCAGTCCACGAGGGTGGGGGGCGCGCCCTCCTCCCTGGGCACCCCCCTGTCTCGTGGGCCCCCTGACGCTCCACCGACCTTAACTCCAACTCCATATATTTCGTTTTGCGGAGAAAAAAATTAGAGAGAAAGTTTCATTGCATTTTACGATACGGAGCCGCCGCCAAGCCCTAATCTCTCCCAGGAGGGCTGATCTGGAGTCCGTTTGAGGCTCCGGAGAGGGGGGTTCGTCGCAGTCATCATAATCAACCATCCTCCATCACCAATTTCATGATGCTCACTGTCGTGCGTGAGTAATTCCATCGTAGGCTTGCTGGGCGGTGATGGGTTGGATGAGATTTACCATGTAATCAAGTTAGTTTTGTTAGGGTTTGATCCCTAGTATCCACTATGTTTTGAGATTGATGTTGCTATGACTTTGCTATGCTTAATGCTTGTCACTAGGGCCTGAGTGCCATGATTTCAGATCTGAACCTAAAATGTTTTCATGAATATATGTGTGTTCTTGATCCTATCTTGCAAGTCCATAGTCACCTATTATGTGTTATGATCCGACAACCCCGAAGTGACAATAATCGGGATACTTCTCGGTGATGACCGTAGTTTGAGGAGTTCATGTATTCACTATGTGCTAATGCTTTGTTCCGGTTCTCTATTAAAAGGAGGCCTTAATATCCCTTAGTTTCCACTAGGACCCAGCTGCCACGGGAGGGTAGGACAAAACATGTCATGCAAGTTCTTTTCCATAAGCACGTATTACTATATTCAGAATACATGCCTACATTACATTGATGAACTGGAGCTAGTTCTGTGTCACCCTAGGTTGTAGCTATTACATGAGGAATCGCATCCGACATAATTATCCATCACTGATCCAATGCCTACGAGCTTTTCACATCTTGTGCTTCGCTTATTTACTTTTCCATTGCTACTATTACAATTACTATAAAACTGCTATCTTTACTTTTGCCACTGTTAGCATTACTATCATACTACTTTGCTACTAAATACTTTGCTGCAGATACTAAGTTATCCAGGTGTGGTTGAATTGACAACTCAACTGCTAATACTTAAGAATATTCTTTGGCTCCCCTTGTGTCGAATCAATAAATTTGGGTTGAATACTCTACCCTCGAAAGCTATTGCGATCCCCTACACTTGTGGGTTATCACTCCATTAAAAGAAACTATGTTAAAACTGCATTATGTGATCTTGGAGCCGGTGTTAGTGTTATGCCTCTCTCTTTATATCGTAGACTTGAAATGAATAAGTTGATACCTAATGAAATATCTTTGCAAATGGCTGATAAATCAACTGCTATACCTGTCGGTATTTGTGAGGATGTGCCTATTGTGGTTGCAAATGTCACTATCTTAACGGACTTTGTTATTCTTGATATTCCCGAGGATGATAGTATGTCGATTATACTTGGTAGACCCTTTTTGAATACTGCAGGGGCTGTTATTGATTGCAACAAAGGCAATGTCACTTTTCATGTTAATGGAAAGGAGCATACGGTACACTTTCCGAGGAACCAACCTCAAGTTCATAGCATCAATTCTATTGGAAGCAACGATCATTATTGGAGGTTTTGAATTTCCTCTTCCTACTGTCAAGAAAAAATATGATATTCTTATTGTTGGGGATGTTCATATCCCCATTGAGGTAACCTAGTGTTATTCAAAATTTCTCTGGTTCCATGTTATTCAGAATGAGTTTGTTAACAAGACTTGATCAACCTTGTTAGTGGATTCATTTTGATGATCATGAGATGGATGAAACTAGAAGGCACAACCTTCTGTACCCTCTTTTTACTTTCTGTTATTTAGAATAAATAAAGAAAAAATAGTATTATCTGTCTGTTTTCTAAATTATCCATGCAATAAAAAATATCCCGAAAATAAAAGTTCTCCAAATGCCCTGCAAATTTAGTATGATTTTTTATGGAATATTTGAGGATTTTAGGCACTGAGAACACAGCAGGGGGGGCAAGCACCTGGCCACGAGGGTCCAGGGTGCGCCCACCTTTACAGGGCACGTCCCCTGCCTCGTGGGCCCACGATGGCCCCCCTCCACTTATTCCTGCACCCACACACTTCATCTTCCTCCCAAAAAAATTCCCATCCAGCTCAAGCACGAGTTCTAGCTCATTTTGCTGCGATTTTTGATCTCCTTGCTCAAAGCTCCATTCACAAAACTTCTTTGGGAGATTGTTGCTTGGTATGTGACTCCTCCAATGGTCCAATTAGTTTTTGTTCTAGTGCTTTATTCATTGCAAACTATTGCTGCCTAGGTGACCCTGTTCTTGAGCTTGCATGTCAAATTTATGAGGTCTCAAGTAATTCTAATGCATGATATAGACTCTAGGCACTTGTGGGAGTAGTTGCTATCAATCTTATTTAGTTTGATTCACTTTTATTTTGAAGTTACTAAAATTTTCAGAAATTTTCAGAAAAAGATGAAGAGGTTGTTCTTGAGGGGCTCCTCTAGCCAAAGCTCCAAGGATAAACAAGCTAAGGAAAAAGAAAAGGCCAAGTATAATCTTCCTCGCGTAGCGGAAGTAAGGCCGTGTGAATGGCCTTGTGATAATTTCTTGAGAGCAGCCAGGATTTATGAAGACTTTTGTTCCTTGGCTGAAAATACAGGCCTCACCGACTTCCTCCACGACCGAATCGAACAGTATCTCTTACTTACCAATACTTTCGTGCAAAACTTTTATTATTATCCTAAGAATTCACCTCCTTCAGTATCTTTTCGTCTATATGATGAAGCTAAGGAAATGTCATTACGTAATTTTTGCGCGGCTTGTAGAATACCCTTCGAGGGCAGCTTAGATGAACCACATCGTAAAGATGTGGATGGTTTTACTAACACTATTAATGTAGGGGAATCGAAGAAGGGTTCCGATGCGAGAATCACTAGCATACATTTTCCTGTTTTACGCTAATTTGCCATATTTGCTAGTCGATGCTTAATTGGTCGTGGAAATAGTGGAAACTTTAGTGTTCCTGATATTATTATTCTGCTCCATGCCTTATTCGGTGATAACACTTTTAGTATGGGTACCGTTATTGCTAAACGGTTAAGCCTAAACCGTACAAAGGGCCCCATCTTTGGAGGTATCTATGTTGCACGCCTTGCTAAACATTTCGAGATACCTATTAGGCATGATGAGAAAGAGGAGACAATGCTGCCTCTTACCTTTTTAGATTACAGGAGCATGGTAGCGCATGAGTTTATTGTTGACAATGATGATAAGATGCTTTTGTATAACCTGAGATTTAATAAGAAACACAATGACATTATTACCCTGCCTGTGCCTTCTTTGTTTGATTTAATTGCAGGCCAGTACCTTGTCTTGCCGAAGGCCATGTACGCGCACCGAGGCCAGACATCAGCTCCAGATCCTGAGCCGAAACCTCCACTGGACCCTTATCGTCCATCCTGTTATCAGTGGGATCCGAAGGAGATCGCCAGCCAGTGTTATCCAGATGACACTCCTCAGTACATCGGGGAGAGTAGCCGCGATCCTTGGCATTAGACCAACTTAGGCCAAAAGCCTAAGCTTGGGGATTACGTATTTCTCACCGACTTTACATTCATGTTCACACACTTATCTTAGTCATCGTTGTTCATACTTTTTCATTGTATTACCCATGCTAGTTTATTTTCTTTTTCTAGCTTTCTTCTTGTGTGTTTGATAAACCTTAAAAAACAAAAAACAATAGTTAGTTTAATTTCCATGCTGGTAGTAGTAATTAAATGAAAACCCAAAAAAGATTTCTCGTTCTTATTTTGCTTGTTGGGAGTTTTCCCGTGTAAATACTTTTATTTCTTTTCTTTTCTTTGGGGGTCGAGAGGAGAAGACCATAATGAAAATGCTTAGTGGCTCTTATATGCATGATTGTTGATTTAATTTAGAGCCCATTACTTTGTCTTCTCCCTTGAATTGAATGCTTGCAGATTCCAGCTTAGTCCAATGCACGTGCACTATTATTATTATACACACCGTTCGGTCGTGCAAGTGAAAGGCAATAATGATGATATATGATGGACAAATTGAGATGAGAGAAGCTGGTATGAACTCGACCTCTCTTGTTTTTGTAAATATGATGAGTTCATCGTTCCTGATTCAGCCTATTATGAATAAACATGTTTGCAATGACAATTAGAGATTATAGTTGCTTATGCCATGCTTAATTAGCTAGGAGCTTATAATGGTTTCCCTTGCATGCCAACATGCTATTAAAATGGTTGTGATGTGGTATGATAGGGTGGTATCCTCCTTTGAATGATTTGAGTGACTTGACTTGGCACATGTTCACGCATGTAGTTGAAACAAATCAACATAGCCTTCATGATATTTATGTTCATAGTGGATTATATCCTACTCATGCTTGCACTCAATGTTGATTAATTGTAATGCATGTTCATGACTGTTGTCGCTCTGTCAGTTGGTCGCTTCCCAGTCTTTTGCTAGCCTTCACCTGCACTAAGCGGGAATACTGCTAGTGCATCCAAACTCCATAAACCCCAAAGTTATTCCATATGAGTCCACCATACCTTCCTATATGCGGTATTTACCTGCCATTCCAAGTAAATTTGTATGTGCCAAACTCCAAACCTTCAAATGAAATTCTGTTTTGTATGCTCGAGCAGCTCATGTTTGAACTAGGGCTGTCTGTAAGTTCCATTCTAAGTGGGTTATTCTCAAGGGGAGTGGACTCCGCTCCTCATTCACGAGAAAATGGCTGGTAACCGGGATGCCCAGTCCCATGATCAAAAAGATCAAAGCAAGTCAAAATAATTAAACAAAACTCACCCAGGGCTGTTGCTAGTTGGAGGCACTCGTTGTTTCGAGCAAGCCATGGATTGATGCTTGTTGGTGGTGGGGGAGTATAAACTTTACCATTCTGTTTGGGAACCGCCTATAATGTATATAGCATGGAAGATATCGAGATCTCATAGTTGTTGCGTTGACAGTAAAAGTATACCGCTCAAAATGTTATTCATCTCTATTTTAAAATCGAGCTTTGGCACCTCTACAAATCCCTGCTTCCCTCTGCGAAGGGCCTATCTATTTACTTTTATGTTGAGTCATCACTTTCTTATTAAAAAGCACCCGCTGGAGAGCACGCTGTCATTTGCATGCATTACTATTAGTTTATATTGGGTATGACTTGACCGGATCTCTTTTACCATGAATTACAATGTTTAGTCAGTCCTTGATCTTTAAAGGTGCTCTGCATTTATGTTTTGCGGTCTCAGAAAGGGCTAGCGAGATACCATCTTGTTATATCATGTTATGATTGTTTTGACAAAGTGTTGCCATCCGAGTTTTATTATTATTGCTCGCTAGTTGATTATGACATTGATATGAGTAAACATGAGACCTGAGTGTTATTGTGAATATGGTTAGTTCATAATATTTGCTGAAAACTTGACTGCTGGCTTTTCATATTTACAACAACAAGAGCAAATTGAGTTTGTAAAAGTTTTTCTTTATCACTTTCAGTTTATCAACTGAATTGCTTGAGGACAAGCAAAAGTTTAAGCTTGGGGGAGTTGATACGTCTCCCACGTATCTACTTTTCCAAACACTTTTGCCCTTGTTTTGGACCCTAACTTGCATGATTTGAATGAAACTAACCCAGACTGACGCTGTTTTCAGCAGAACTGCCATGGTGCTATTTATTGTGTATGAAAGATCGAGGATGTCGCCTAGAGGGGGGGGGTGAATAGGCGCTTTAAAATAATTACAGTTTAGGCTTGAACAAATGCGGAATAAACCTAACGGTTAATTTGTCAAGCACAAAACCTAAAACAACTAGGCTCACCTATGTGCACCAACAACTTATGCTAAGCAAGATAAGCAACTATGTGATAGCAAGATATATGACAAAGAACAATATGGCTATCACAAAGTAAAGTGCATAAGTAAAGGGCTCGGGTAAGAGATAACCGAGGCACGCGGAGACGACGATGTATCCCGAAGTTCACACCCTTGCAGATGCTAATCTCCGTTTGGAGCGGTGTGGAGGCACAATGCTCCCCAAGAAGCCACTAGGGCCACCGTAATCTCCTCACGCCCTCGCACAATGCAAGATGTCGTGATTCCACTAAGGGACCCTTGAGGGCGGTCACCGAACCCGTACAAATGGCAACCCTCGGGGGCGGTCACCGGAACCCGTCAAGATGCTCAGGGCGATCTCCACAACCTAATTGGAGACCTTGACGCTTGCCCGGAGCTTTACACCACAATGATTGAGCTCCGAACACCACCAACCGTCTAGGGCGCCCAAGCACCCAAGAGGAACAAGCTCAAGGGCACCAAGCACCCAAGAGTAATAAGCTTCTCAAACTTCACTTCCACGTATCACCGTGGAGAACTCAAACCGATGCACCAAATGCAATGGCAAGGGCACACGGAGTGCCCAAGTCCTTCTCTCTCAAATCCCACCGAAGCAACTAATGCTAGGGAGGAAAATGAGAGGAAGAACAAGAAGGAGAACACCAAGAACTCCAAGATCAAGATCCAAGGGGTTCCCCTCACATAGAGGAGAAAGTGATTGGTGGAAATGTGGATCTAGATCTCCTCTCTCTTTTCCCTCTAAAACTAGCAAGAATCCATGGAGGGATTGAGAGTTAGCAAGCTCGAAGAAGGTCAACAATGGGGAAGAACACGAGCTCAAAAGGATAAGGTTCAATGGGGAAGAAGACCCCCTTTTATAGGTGGGAAAAAATCCAACCGTTACGCTCACAGCCCGCACAAAGCAGTACTACCGCTCGTCCTCACGGTACTACCGCTAGGGATCGCGGTACTACTGCTTGCGGTACAAAAAATATACTTCCGTACCTACCTCCGCAGGACTTGGGACGAGTTTTTTGGTCCGGAGCGGTACTACCGCTCTGGAGCGGTAGTAAAAAATTACATCCGCTCCAATTCGCGGTAGTACCGCTGCAGCCTTTTCAGAACATCAAAACTGCCACAACTTTTGCAAACGGACTCCGAATTCGATGAAACCAAGTTTGTTGGAAAGCTAGCGACAAGGGCTAACACAATCTTGAAAGAAATAACAATAATAAGCAAATGAGAAAAGGCCCAAAAGAAAATGGTGAGAACCCTTCCTCGGAGAAGACCGATAAAACCTCCAACACCGAAAACATCATAGAAGACGCATGCAAACTCCGTTTTCGATGAACTCAAGCTTGTCATCAAGATGATCATAAGCTCTAAGACTCACAAAGAGAACCAAACAAGAACCAAGAAACATGATGCAAGGATGCAATGGTTTGATCTCTCGACGAACGATACGATCAAGCTACTCACTTGAGAGCCCCCCTTGATATTACGGCTATCGATCCTATAACCCGGTCTCCCAACTACCACCATGAGACCGGCAAAATAGAAAACCTATCAAGGGCAAACCTTTGTGTTGCACATGGTCCACTTGAGCTAGATAATGACGATCTTGACTCCCTCGAGTTGGACCACCTTTCTTGATTGCGTTGGCTCGATGAAGACTAGATGATTGCTCCCCCATAGTCCACTATGGGTGAGAGACTCTTCGGCACATCTTCACAAGTCCATTGACACCACAATGGATGGCAAGATTCAAACTTGATTGCTCCCCCATACTCCATTATGGGTGAGCCACTTTTTGTGTTGCTCCACTTGAACTTGCACATTGCAAACTTGATGACGATCACCACTTGATGTCATCCTCCATGGGTTGTATGGTATCTTCCTCTTGACGCAAGACCATGGAAACATACCTAACCCCACAAAGAACTCTCACGTAGACCATGGGTTAGTACACAAAGCGTAATGGACAATGCTTACCATACCATGGGAACACTTGGTCCCACTCGGTACATCTTCTATGCTTTGTGAGTTGATCAACTTGATTCACTCTTGACTTAGTCTTGATCAACCTTGAATCTTTCCAACTCTCTTCATTTGGATGATGTCTTGAAGGTAAATATGAATGATCACACAATCTTCTTCTTCAAGACATGCTTGCAATAAGCTCAACACTCACATGACCAATCTTTGGATAATTTCTTAATAGCACCTTGGTCAACCCATAAACTCCTTGAAACCAACACATGGACTTCAAGAAATTCCTATGAAAAAATCCTTCAAATATAACTCGATGCAACCATTAGTCCATAGAGAATGTCATCAATTACCAAAACCACACATGGGGGCACCGCATGTCCTTTCAATCTCCCCCATTTTGGTAATTGATGACAATCACTTTCAAGAGAGTTTATATAAGGAATTATGCATCACAATGCAACGCAACAACCAATGATGCAGGAGAATGAGATGCAAATGCTTAGGACCAAAACCAAAGCAAGGAGAAAACTCAGAAGACTTCTCCACAAAACTCTCTGAAACTCCTCCCCCAATGGCATCGTTTGCCAAAATGGGTGACAAGCTGAGAAGGCCAATATAAAAGGTGTTCCTCCATAAATTGTGTATTTCTCAACAAGAGAGTGGAATGCAATACACATATCCAACTGCCAATACTTGGAGGAAGACAAACTATATTGAGGCCCAAAGATTGCAACAAAAAGATATGACACAAAGACATAACAAAGAGAGACACAAGCAATCAGAAGATACCAATTGAAGCAAGCAATCAATGGATATCAATTGAACCAACTAGACCAATGATCCTACATGCCACAAGAATAAAGATATTATGATAAACGCAAAGGAGTGTTCTAAAGAAACTAGAGAAGCTCCCCATGATTTGTGCACACATAAGAATTTTTGTATTTGAATACAAAGTGCACAAAATAGGATCATAGCTCCCCCAAAATCAATAGAAACTCACATCCAGTGCAAGTGAGCATATGGGAAACAAATCCTAGCGCTTGCAACAAGCACATGGTTGAGCAACATGTAAAAGAGGCAACTTAAGAATAGGCTCAACCAAAATGATGTGTGTGAGTCATGGCGAAGCACTTGAGAGGACTAAAATTAGGATGAGCATTAAGCATCAACATAGTCTTGAAAGAATGAGGCACACGGTGCAAGGCCTATCATTCCCACACACAACTAGCAAATGGGTTCACAAGCTTACTAATAAGCATATAAAGAACTTATGCTTGTGACAACCCGTGGTGAAGATAGAAGACGAAAGCCTCATCAAGACGAGGGATGCCAATTAAGATGGCAAAAGCCTTGTAAAGATAAGCATGAGGAAAATAATCTTCACCACACAAGAGTGCATCAGATGCAACGATAGAGGACACACACTCAAGGCAAAAGCTTTCACGGAGCCACCAAAGAAATAACATAAGAAAGACAAGGTGGACGTGAAAGAAAGGATATCAACTAGAGAGTAATTTCTCTCAAGTGTATAAGGTTCTATGTAGACGAAATCATGATGATATATATATATATCTACAAAGAAGGATGTACACCCGAAATAGTTACACCACGAAGGAACAAGATATCCACAAGGAAGTCATAAATATACCAATAAGATATTTGCTTGAAAGCATAGCACTTGGCTAGATATGGTCTTATTGTATATAAATGAAGTCCAAACACACATCCATCAAGGGCATCACAACTAGCAACAGAGATCATCGTTGGGATGCTTTGAGAAAGGAAACAAGTATCACAAGATATGAAATGAATATCATGCCAAGATACAGCCTACACAAGATTGAATGCAAGAGAGGAAAGCATGAATAGATACTTGTTACCGAGATATCATTGGAAGGATGTAGTAGATACCAATTGAAGGTAGATAGTAGTTCATTGATCATCCTAGCTTGACTCCAATATGCACATGGTGACAACACCTTCCTTGTGAGTGAGCCGAGCATCCAATGCATCTCCAAATGTTCCTAGAAGAACAACACAAACTAAACGGTACCCAAACTCATCAGGACCAAATAGTTAGAAACACCAATACATAGGACAAACTCCACATAAATATGTGCATATAGATATGAAAATGAATTTCATGCACATCTCATCCAAATTGAGACTAGGTGGAGTTTCCCCTATATATTGAGTCAAAGAAAGAAAGCATGCCAAATGAAATACATGAAGTAAACATGCATGCTCAAGACTTTCAAAACCCGAAACCAAAAGACAAAGAAATGCCAAATGAAAAGGATACTAAATGGAGAAATCATCACTTGGAAGATATCATTAAAGATACATCAAGGAATGAGATATCCATTGATACACAATAAACTAAAGATGTCAAACTCCCAAAGAGAGGATGGTTCCAAACAAACCAAGCCCTCAACAAAGTTTCATGATGGCACAAAGTACCAAAAAGAAAAGGCTTGCCTTCCACCAAAACACACTTGATAAGGATCACAAGAAGAGTGTTCTGAAGAAAATAGAATAGCTCCCCCATGAGTTGTGCATTATATAGGATTTGTATTTGAATACAAAATGCACAAGGTGGGATCACCGCTTTCACTATATCTAGAAAACACTAGACAAGAACAAGAAATAAACAAGATCCACAAGTGGTATGGAAGACAACGGGAGTTGACACAATCCTTGGCAAGAGAAAAGGCAAGTAAAACAAAAGCCAATGTAAAGATGATCAATAAATTCTACCACACATAAATGACTACCAATTGTCAAAAGACAAGAAGTAGATGGAAAGAATTCCCGGTGGTAGATAGCAAGGATATCCAACATCATCTTCACACCACACACAAGCAGATTGCAACTTGTAGAGCTAACATGCCACCTAGGAACAAGATAATCTACAATATCAACACTAGGTGACAATATCTCAAATGTACACATTTTCTAGGCTAGTAATATACATAGCATATTACTCGCCCATAATGTGATACCAATGAAGAAAACTTAACAAGAGGTAATGAGAGGATCCAACAAGAGATAATTAATGGACAATTTAGAATTTGAATTTCTCATGAGAAGACATACCACATAGTGACTAGATAATCTTGTAATATCAATACTAGATGGTGTTCCTCATGTACACACACTTATAGGAGTGTGAGGTGCACAAAGCACATCGCTCCCCAATAATGGGATATTTCGTTAATCTCTCACAAGAGCCAACTAAGATACAAACAAGATGCACAAAGGCTCAACACACAACTCATACGTACATGAAGTGCACACCAACATACATAAGCAAGTTGGAAGCGCAACATATACAAACACATGCAAGGAACAAAACCAAAACATGCAAGGGGGCAAGTAACTTTCAAAGTAAACAATTTAAGTACAAGTCACCGCAAGGAGGCACATTGGATATAAGATAGAAACTTGATAATCCAATTGACTTGGCTTGTGACAAAAAGAATGATGAAGTCCCCTTAATTCTTCATAATGTAGCCAAGTCTCCAATGCCCTCCAAAAACACCTATTGATCAAGTTTGAGCTTGTTGGTCCCCAACCAAGTTGGGTCCTAAGAGGTTAGTCACAATAGGCTTGGCTACCCAAATGGTTCTTTTCTTGACACCACTTTGAGTACCAACAAACTTGGCAAACACATTTCCAACCTTATCCTTCCCAAGAGAATAGATATCATCAATAATAATTGGGTTGGATAAGTTACCACTAGTGCATGAAGAAGCGACGTGACCTTTCTCATGACATAAGTAGCAACGTCTATTCTTCACTTTCTTCTCAATTGATTTTTCCACAAGAGAAGCATTAGCTTGAGTCTTCTTGGGAAGTGGCCTTTCTTCAACTTGAGGTTGAGCATGAGATTGAACTTGTGCCCTCTTCCCTTGTTGCTTGACACTAATGGCCTTCTTCTTCAATGGGCAAGATCTAACATGATGCCCTTCTACTTTGCACTTGAAGCAAACAATCTTGGCCGAATTCTTGACTTGTTCTTGGCCCTTCTTTTTGTTCATGTTGGACTTCTTCTTCTTATTGGAGTTGAATCCAAGTCCACCTTTGTCATTGGGGGATTTTTGCACACTCAAGATATTGTTGAGTGCGGATTTCCCTTCATGACACTTTTTCAAGTCTTTCTTCAAAGAAGTGACTTGGGCCTTGAGCTCTTTGATTTCCTCTACATGGTTAGTATCAACACAAGTACTAGAGGAAGTATAAGCTTCATCATTAGAGCAACAAGGCAAGGAAAGCAATTCATCACAAGATGTACCAACATTGTGAGTAGATGAATTACAAGGACTAGCACATGGCAATATACTATTTTGACTAGAAGTAGTGCTAGTATCCACATGAGGCTCACTAGATGTTACCTTAGCAATCATGGCCTCATGAGCTATCTTTAGCACACTATCGGATACTAGAAGATCATCATGAGAGCTTGAGAGCTTTTCATGACTTTCTTCCAATTTCCCATAATTGCAAGATAGCACCTCAAGTTGAGCCCGTAGCTCAACATTCTCCTTCAAAATGGATGCTTCACAAGTAATAGAATTAGTAGCACAAGCATCATCATTAACAATAAGAGGAGAAGGCAACTTGGCAAGCTCTTTTAAATAAGAAGCTTCAAGTTGAGCATGAGACTCAGTGAGTTTGATGAGCTCACCCTTGATGACCCTTGAGCCATTTTCGAGGTGCTCAAAATCCTCAAGGAGTCTAGCATGAGCAACTTCAAGCTTAGCATTTTTAGTTTCAAAAACATTGGCCACCTCAAGGGCTCTATCAGTAGATTCCTTCACTCTAGACAATTCTAGAGCAAAAGTCTCCTCAAGAGATTCCTTGGTGGTTTGTTCAAGTTCAAGAGCTTGAGAGAGGTCTGCAATCTCATTAGCGTAATCACGCCCATGACCTTCCATTTTATCAATGGTGACCTCATGCTCCTCAAGACGAGATTCCAACTCATCAATATATTTCTTGCTCTCAATAGCAATGGACATAATTTCCATGAAGTTGGAACGAGCAATTTTATTTTTATGAAGAGCTTTAAAAACCATTTCCCCCTTAATTTTTAAGGAGGCAACATTATCATTCTCTTCATCATTATCCTCATCATCATTAGCATCAACATCATCATAAAGAGACATATTGGGGTACAAAGTAGGAGATACCTTTGACGCCTTAGCCATAAGGCAAAACGCAATAGATGATGATGTAGGATCCCTTGAGGCACCATTAAACACCACATCTTGTTCCATGGAGTGTTCGGTTTCCTCTACATTGTTAGCACAACAATTCGAGGAAATAGATGCATTTTTATCATGGCAACAAGACATAGCAAGCATATCATCATGATATTTAGTCAAGCAATTTCTACATGATATGCAAGGACTATCAACACAAGCATGTGAAACATTTGGAGTGCTCGAAGTGTTAAAGTGATGAAGGATCATTCACAATAAGCATACTATCATCATTGCAATGACCAACACTACTCACCATATCATTACCTTGTGGCAAACTACATGTAGGTGAAGTAGAAGAAGGTGAGTAGACTATATGACCGGAGGTGGAGGGAGAACAACCATCCCCACAAATCTTGGACACACCATATTTATCTTGAAGCTTTGTCCATAACTCATGAGCATCCCGGAACGGCATGAGTTGAAATATAACTACATTGCTCAAAGCATCGAAAAGCACATTAGAGGCTTGAGCACTGAGATAAGAGTTTTTCTCATCCTCCGAAGATAATCTTTGGGGATCCTTTGGAGGAGAAAAACCCATATCTACAATTCGCTCTAAATTTGGGTCCATGACCCTAAAGAGATTAAGCATGCGAATTACTCAAACATCAAAATTTGTGCCATCGAAACTAAGAGTGTCAGAGAATCCTAATCCTCTAGTCGACATATTTACTCTCTAGGCGGTTAAGCCCAACAAAGAGAGACGAGGCTCTGATACCAATTGAAAGATCGAGGATGTCGCCTAGGGGGGGGTGAATAGGCGCTTTAAAATAATTACGGTTTAGGCTTGAACAAATGCGGAATAAACCTAACGGTTAATTTGTCAAGCACAAAACCTAAAACAACTAGGCTCACCTATGTGCACCAACAACTTATGCTAAGCAAGATAAGCAACTATGTGATAGCAAGATATATGACAAAGAACAATATGGCTATCACAAAGTAAAGTGCATAAGTAAAGGGCTCGGGTAAGAGATAACCGAGGCACGCGGAGACGACGATGTATCCCGAAGTTCACACCCTTGCGGATGCTAATCTCCGTTTGGAGCGGTGTGGAGGCACAATGCTCCCCAAGAAGCCACTAGGGCCACCGTAATCTCCTCACGCCCTCGCACAATGCAAGATGTCGGGATTCCACTAAGGGACCCTTGAGGGCGGTCACCGAACCCGTACAAATGGCAACCCTTGGGGGCGGTCACCGAACCCGTACACTTTGGCAACCCTTGGGGGCGGTCACCGGAACCCGTCAAGATGCTCAGCGCGATCTCCACAACCTAATTGGAGACCTCAACGCTTGCCCGGAGCTTTACACCACAATGATTGAGCTCCAAACACCACCAACCGTCTAGGGCGCCCAAGCACCCAAGAGGAACAAGCTCAAGGGCACCAAGCACCCAAGAGTAATAAGCTTCTCAAACTTCACTTCCACGTATCATCGTGGAGAACTCAAACCGATGCACCAAATGCAATGGCAAGGGCACACGGAGTGCCCAAGTCCTTCTCTCTCAAATCCCACCGAAGCAACTAATGCTAGAGAGGAAAATGAGAGGAAGAACAAGAAGGAGAACACCAAGAACTCCAAGATCAAGATCCAAGGGGTTCCCCTCACATAGAGGAGAAAGTGATTGGTGGAAATGTGGATCTAGATCTCCTCTCTCTTTTCCCTCTAAAACTAGCAAGAATCCATGGAGGGATTGAGAGTTAGCCAGCTCGAAGAAGGTCAACAATGGGGAAGAACACGAGCTCAAAAGGATAAGGTTCAATGGGGAAGAAGACCCTCTTTTATAGGTGGGAAAAAATCCAACCGTTATGCTCACAGCCCGCACAGAGCAGTACTACCGCTCGTCCTCACGGTACTACCGCTAGGGATCGCGGTACTACTGCTTGCGGTATAAAAAATATACTTCCGTACCTACCTCCGCGGGACTTGGGACGAGTTTTTTGGTCCGGAGCGGTACTACCGCTCTGGAGCGGTAGTAAAAAATTACATCCGCTCCAATTCGCGGTAGTACCGCTGCAGCCTTTTCAGAACACCAAAACTGCCACAACTTTTGCAAACGGACTCCGAATTCGATGAAACCAAGTTTGTTGGAAAGCTAGCGACAAGGGCTAACACAATCTTGAAAGAAATAACAATAATAAGAAAATGAGAAAAGGCCCAAAAGAAAATGGTGAGAACCCTTCCTCGGAGAAGACCGGTAAAACCTCCAACACCGAAAACATCATAGAAGACGCATGCAAACTCCGTTTTCGATGAACTCAAGCTTGTCATCAAGATGATCATAAGCTCTAAGACTCACAAAGAGAACCAAACAAGAACCAAGAAACATGATGCAAGGATGCAATGGTTTGAGCTCTCGATGAACGATACGATCAAGCTACTCACTTGAGAGCCCCCCTTGATATTACGGCTATCGATCCTATAACCCGGTCTCCCAACTACCACCATGAGACCGGTAAAATAGAAAACCTATCAAGGGCAAACCTTTGCCTTGCACATGGTCCACTTGAGCTAGATGATGACGATCTTGACTCCCTCGAGTTGGACCACCTTTCTTGATTGCGTTGGCTCGATGAAGACTAGATGATTGCTCCCCCATAGTCCACTATGGGTGAGCGACTCTTCGGCACATCTTCACAAGTCCATTGACACCACAATGGATGGCAAGATTCAAACTTGATTGCTCCCCCATACTCCATTATGGGTGAGCCACTCTTTGTGTTGCTCCACTTGAACTTGCACATTGCAAACTTGATGACGATCACCACTTGATGTCATCCTCCATGGGTTGTATGGTATCTTTCTCTTAACGCAAGACCATGGAAACATACCTAACCCCACAAAGAACTCTCAAGTAGACCATGGGTTAGTACACAAAGCGTAATGGACAATGCTTACCATACCATGGGAACACTTGGTCCCACTCGGTACATCTTCTATGCTTTGTGAGTTGATCAACTTGATTCACTCTTGACTTAGTCTTGATCAACCTTGAATCTTTCCAACTCTCTTCATTTGGATGATGTCTTGAAGGTAAATATGAATGATCACACAATCTTCTTCTTCAAGACATGCTTGCAATAAGCTCAACACTCACATGACCAAACTTTGGATAATTCCTTAATAGCACCTTGGTCAACCCATAAACTCCTTGAAACCAACACATGGACTTCAAGAAATGCCTATGGAAAAATCCTTCAAATATAACTCGATGCAACCATTAGTCCATAGAGAATGTCATCAATTACCAAAACCACACATGGGGGCACCGCATGTCCTTTCAGTGTAGAAAACAAAAGTTCTTGGAATGACCTGAAAATCCACGGAGGTAACTTTTGGAAAATATAAAAAATACCGGCGAAAGAATCAAGGCCAGGGGGCCCACACCCTGTCCACGAGGGTGGGGGGCGCGCCCCCTCCCCCTGGGCACGCCCCCTGTCTCGTGGGCCCCCTGATGCTCCACCGACCTCAACTCCAACTCTATATATTCCGTTTCGCGGAGAAAAAAATCAGAGAGAAAGTTTCATCGCGTTTTACGACACGAAGCCACCGCCAAGCCCTAATCTCTCTCGGGAGGGCTGATCTGGGGTCCGTTCGGGGCTCCGGAGAGGGGGATTTGTCGCCGTCGTCATCATCAACCATCCTCCATCACCAATTTCATGATGCTCACCGCTGTGCGTGAGTAATTCCATCGTAGGCTTGCTGGACGGTGATGGGTTGGATGAGATTTAGTTTTGTTAGGGTTTGATCCCTAGTATCCACTATGTTCTGAGATTGATGTTGCTATGACTTTGCTATGCTTAATGCTTGTCACTAGGGCCCGGTGCCATGATTTCAGATCTGAACCTATTATGTTTTCATGAATATATGTGAGTTCTTGATCCTATCTTGCAAGTCTATAGTCACCTATTATGTGTTATGATCCGACAACCCCGAAGTGACAATAATCGGGATACTTCTCGGTGATGACTGTAGTTTGAGGAGTTCATGTATTCACTAAGTGCTAATGCTTTGGTCTGGTACTCTATTAAAAGGAGGCCTTAATATCTCTTAGTTTCCATTAGGACCCCGCTGCCACAGGAGGGTAGGACAAAAGATGTCATGCAAGTTCTTTTCCATAAGCACATATGACTATATTCGGAATACATGCCTACATTACATTGATGAACTGGATCTAGTTCTGTGTCACTCTATGTTATAACTATTACATGAGGAATCACATCCGACATAATTATCCATCACTGATCCAATGCCTACGAGCTTTTCACATATTGTGCTTTGCTTATTTACTTTTCCGTTGCTACTATTACAATTACTACAAAACTACTATCTTTACTTTTGCCACTGTTACCATTACTATCATACTACTTTGCTACTAAATACTTTGCTGCAGATACTAAGTTATCCAGGTGTGGTTGAATTGACAACTCAACTGCTAATACTTGAGAATATTCTTTGGCTCCCCTTGTGTCGAATCAATAAATTTGGGTTGAATACTCTACCCTCGAAAACTGTTGCGATCTCCTATTCTTGTGGGTTATCACTCCCTACCGCGTCAACCCCGAGGAAACTAAGGAGATCCAACGGCAAGTCCAACAACTCATCGACAACGGTCAAGCACGTGAAAGCTTGAGCCCTTGTGCCATTCCGGTCATACTTGTTCCAAAGAAAGATGGTACTTATTGCATGGTTTCTGATTGCCGTCCCATCAATGCTATCACCATTAGATATCGTTATCCTATTCCATGCTTAGTTGATATGCTTGATGAGCTTAGGGGAGCCACCATTTTCTTTAAGATTGATCTTAAGAGTGGCTACTATCAAATACGCATCCAAGAAGGTGATGAATGGAAAATCGCATTTAAGACCAAATTTGGTTTATATGAATGGCTAGTTATGCCAATGGGCTTATCCGAAGCACCCGGCACTTTCATGCGAGTCATGCACTTTGGTCTTTGTCCCTATATTGGTGTATTTGTTGTGGTCTATTTTGATGATATTCTTGTCTTTAGCAAATCCCTCAAAGAGCATGTCACCCATCTTAGAACTGTGTTGCAAACCCTTAGGAAATAGCGCCTTTATGCTAATGTGGAAAAATGCATTTTTGGTGTTGATAAGCTTGTTTTCTTGGGTTTTGTTGTGTCTTCTAAGCGTGTTCATGTAGATGAATCTAAGATCAATGCTATTAAAACTTGGCTCCAACCAACCAACTTGCAACAAGTGCGTAGTTTTCTTGGTTTAGCCGGTTTCTATCGTCGCTTTGTGAAGGATTTTAGCACCATTGCTTCTCCTTTAGATTCTTTGAGTAAGAAAAATGTGCCATTTGTTTGGGGACCATCCCAAGATACCGCATTTAATGAGCTTAAGAATTTGCTTACTCATGCTCCCGTGCTTGCATTACCCAACTTCGACAAACCTTTTGAGATTCATTTGTGATGCAAGTGGTCATGGCATAGGAGGTGTGTTAACGCAAGAGAAGTGCCCCATAGCATATCTTAGTGAGAAACTTTCCGGAGCGCAAATCAATTACCCCATCTACGACAAAGAGTTATATGCTTTAGTGCGAGTTTTGCGTGAATGAGAACATTATTTTCGCCCTCATGAATTTATCATTCATACCGATCATGAAACGCTTAAGTACTTAAAAGGACAAACTAAGTTGAACAAGCGTCATGCAAAATGGAGTGAATTCATCGAGTCATTTCCTTATATCATCAAGTACATCAAGGGTAAGGAAAACGTAGTGGCGGATGCCCTTTCCCGCATATGCACGCTTGTCACTAAACTTGAGTTGAATGTTATTGGCTTTGCACACATAAAGGACTTGTATGCGAATATCCTACCTTTGCTATTCCTTATGCTAAGTGTTTGATGCATACATCTTGGGAATGATATTACATCAAGGATGATTATCTTATGAGATCTAACAAACTTTGCATTTTCGAGTCTTCTCTTTGTTTGCTCCTTTTGCAAGAGGCTCATGGAGGCGGACTCATGGGACACTTTGGACGTGACAAGACATTCGCCACGCTCTCCAAGAACTACTTTTGGCCCAAGATGTTTTGCGACGTCTCACGCTTCACCAACCGATGCTCTACATGTCGCAAAGCTAAGTCTAAAGCTCAATCCCATGGTCTTTACATGCCTCTTCCTATTCCTTATCAACCTTGGGAAGACATTAGCATGGATTTTGTACTTGGTTTGCCTAGAACTCAAAATGGAAATGATTCCGTGTTTGTTGTTGTGGACTGATTCTCTAAAATGGCTCATTTTATTCCATGCAACAAGATAGACGATGCTTCACATATTGCGAATATCTTTTGTAGGGAAATTTTGCGCCTACATGGAGTGCCCAAAACGATTGTCTCGGACCGCGACATCAAGTTCTTGAGTTACTTTTGGAAGACTCTATGCGCCAAGCTTGGAATCAAGCTCTTGTTCACTTCGGCATATCATCCCCAAACCGACGTCCAAACGGAGGTGACGAACCGTACACTCTCCACTCTACTTCGCGTGTTGATCAAGAGAAACATCAAGGAGTGGGAGGAGTGCCTACCCATCGCTGAGTATGCCTACAACCGCGCAAGACATTCGACTACCAGCAAGTCCCCTTTTAAGGTCGTCTACGGTTTCAACCCATTGTCACCATTGGACATTCTACCTCTTCCACTACAAGAGCGCACCAACATGGACGCAAGTGCACGAGCAAGCTACCTCAAGAAGTTGCATCAAGATACAAGGCACACCATCAAGTGCCAAGTACAACGACTCGCGACCAAACTCAACACCAACAAGCACCCCATGATATTCAACATTGGAGATCTTGTGTGGCTACACCTTCGCAAGGACCACTTCCCCAACGAACGCAAGTCCAAACTTCTACCTCGAGCCGATGGACCCTTCAAGGTGCTAGCACACTACAACAACAACACTTACAAGATCGACCTCCCAAGCAACAAGTACAACATGAGCGACATCTTCAATGTCAAGGACCTCTCGCCATACCATGGTGATGAAGTTTTCGATCCAAGGTCGGATCTTTCCCAAGGGGGGGAGATGATGCGGAGCATCCCACGATCATCCCCATGGACATACCTACATCTCCCACGACACCACTTGGACCTATGAAAAGAGCTCGAGCAAAGGCTATCGAAGATAAGGTGAACTCGCTCCTCTCCGAACTGGCTACCACCTCAAGTGGAAACACTATGTGTGATCAAGTACTTAGAAGAAGGCCACGTAACAGCTACATCCAATGGCCAAGACGGCAAGGACACCAAGTACGAGGGACAAGAAGAAGAGCTGCCTTTGAAGCTACAACCACTGGATGATCGGTCGGGACCGGACGTCCGGCACCTGAAGCCCGACCTGCCCAAATCCCAGCCAACGAAGATGCTCTAGCGAGCAGACGACCGCCCACGACCGAACGTCCGACGCCTAACGCTCCAGCCTACGGACGTCCGACCCAGACCAGACGACCAGCGCCTGAAGACCCAGACAACTCAAGCCCCAAGCGACACGGCCCAGCGAGCGGACGACCGGCCGCACCGGACGACCGACAACTACACACCCGAAGGGAAATTAGCGGAAGTCCGAAGAGACCGGACGTCCGGCACCACCATCACAGAACAGAAACAGTGGAAGTCCGACGACTACCGGACATCCGGACGCCCATGAGCCACCGGACGACCGGCCCCCAGCGGACGTCCGTTGCCTGTGTGCACGCAGCTTCGGGCTAAAGCCCATGTACCCCTTCACTTCAGTCCCCATTTATACTACGACTATAAATAGACCTCTCCCACCTCCTAGCAAAGGTTAGCGTTGTGATAGCTCTTTTTTGAGATAGAGCCTCGCTCATCCATCCGGATCTGCTCCTCCGAGAGAGTCTGTGCCTCTACGGAGAAGATCCACTTGGATTCAAGGCCCCTAACGGGAAGGACTCAAGACCTCTTCTCGGAGAAGAACCGGTTACCCCTATGTATCGTCCCTTGTTGGATTCGGATCGTGTTTCGAGAATCTAGCACATGTGTGATTGATCGTGTTGGTTGAGTGTTTTCTCTTGTGTTTCTCCTTGTTTTCCCCTCGTGTTCTTGGTAGGAATCCCTCCAAACGTGAAAGATCGGGCGTCTAGGGTTCTACCCTACATCAGTGTTTCTTCAATTTTTTCATCCGTACACCAGCCAAAAAATTTATTTTTATATCCGAGGTGGTACTAAATTTTTGTGGTCCATCTGCTAAAAAATAAATAAAAGAGTTTTGTCCAGAATTTCATACGTGGGCCGCACACTCCAAGGCCCAGAGAAGCCACCCATTTTTATCCTGCCCACGCAGCTGGGAAACCTAATTTGTCGCCGCGAGCGCCATATAGTTGGAGATTCGCAATGGTCGCCCAACGTTGGGCCCGCCCATTTTCATTTTTTCTGTGTTCTTTTTCAACTTTTCTTTTTTACTTTTTCCTTTTTCCCTTCCAAGTTATTTTTTCCTTTTTTCCATATTTTTCTTCAGAATTTTGTTTTTTGTATAAATTTTCGTTAAATCTTCGGAATTTTAAAATTAGTTCCCATTTTCAGAAATATTTGGAACTTTAATTTTAATTCTTGTTCCAAATTTGTTCAAAATTCAAAAGATGTTCGTATTTTTACAAAAAGATACAAAATTGTTCGTGAATTTTCGAATAAATTGCATTTTAGAAAATAATAGAAATTCAAAAAATATTCCTTTTATGGAAATGTTCACATATTTGATATAATGTTCGTGATTGAAAACACATTTTTGACAATGTTTTTGAATGTTCAAAACAAGTTACCGTTTTTAAAAATTGTTCACAAATTCAAACAATGTTTGTTTCTCCACCTTAAAAATGGTTCCTGATTTCAGAAAATGGTTGTGAATTTTAAAAAATCTTCCTATTTCAAATTTTGTTTGCATTTTTCCGCAAATTATTTTTTTTTCAAAAAAAATGCTCGCAGTTTTTATAAAAAAATCAAGTGGTCATCACAACCTCGAGAAGGAGGCAGACCTGAAGGAAAAAAAGACATGAGTTGGGTAGTGGCCGCCACCCCGACCAACCCCATTACTATAATATCTCGCAGGCCAAACATGACCCGCGAGAACACTACAGATCTCCGCTCTGTTGCCGCACTGTTGTGGAGACCGTTTTGATGGACACATCAGTTATCTCTTCCGATGATTCTTAGAAAAAAATCTCTTCTGTTGACGCACGGGCATGTGTGCTAGTAGGTATAAATATAGGTATATGCACCTGGTATGACCAAATAATTAAGTAACTGCAGAAAAGAAAAAAGAAAAAAGTTTGAATTTGTTTTGGAAACAAACTTGACCTTCTACTGTACCGCATAAAAAGTTTCACCGAAGGTATGACTTTCATGGTATCTTGGGTGAGAGAAAAACAAAAGGCCAGTGCTACAAATCAGCCGGCTGACGCGAGTGAATTTTAAACCGCCTCGCTGGCTGTTAGATCAGCCCCAAGCCCCCAACGCACCATCGGATCCCTTCCGTTAGCTGTTTTGAATGGTCAACGTGGACACGTCCCCTCCTCACATCGCATAACCATAGTTACCATGTTTCCAGTACGGTGGGAACGAGGAGCGGGAACGAGGGACGAGAGTCAGTGGTTGAAAAAAATAGGATACAACGAGGGTATACATCTCCCGAACGATTTTTTTATAGCGGGGACGCGATCCAATTTGTTTGGGTACGATGAACCCGGTACGGTACCCTGGGTCGAGGAACGCAGTTCCTGAAGAACCATGACTCCCTGACGGTCAGCATTCCTTGCTGTTAATGGATCCCTTGCAATTAATGGATTGGAAGAAGAACAAGGAGTCCTTGAGAAACGAAACGATGGCGTGAGTAAATTATGCCTCGCGTTTTGGCTGTTGGATCCTTGAAACTGAATCAAGGAGCAGGCTACGGGGACGCCGAATCTTCATGAATCGTACCAAATCGGACCTCGTTCCCGAATCCGATTCCGGGTCGATGAATCGGGATCGAGGGACGACCTACCGTTCCCCGTTTCCGGCTACTATGCGCATAACAACCCCTACTCTCCTTCGATTTCAAAACACCCGGAGCCGCTGGCAACGACCGACAAACATCGGCATGGCGGTGCTCCGTCGTAGCACACAATGCCGCCGGTGATGCT